>NW_028279501.1:0-171674 GCF_059751315.1 Micrasema longulum | reverse complement strand
TCACGTACCCCTTATTTGATTTTGACTACATTTATTAATATTAAAATACAGTTCTAATGACGGTGAAAATCAGTTTAATGTGACAAAAGTGAACGATTTTCTTTGCACAACTCTAAAAAATCTAGTTGTTTTTTAGTCAGCTTCAGTCTCAAGTGAACTTTGAGTTGAAGCCTGTGACGGTGCCATGGCCGAAAATCCGCTCTCGCAAAGGTACGTCGTGCGTAATGGCAGTAAATTGTTGTTTGTGTAATTGTTTTTTACTGATTAAATTTTCTTAGTCAAAAGATTGCGGCGCGTAATTCTTGGTGCAACTTTGCGTACCTCTGTGAATTTGCGTATCACTAATTGGGAAACACTGCTATAGTGCCATAATACAAGGAAAAAATACGGTACTACGTTTGTATAAATAAAAGTAAGATAGCGTTTCCTCATAAGAGTCTTAGCTACTCTTAGACGGTATTGATAGTACATTTGCTGATTAAAATATTTCTATGGAAACGAGGCCTGAGATATTGTTTAAAGCCTTGACAGATGACAGAAAGGAATGGAGAATAATGATGAGCGAGGCCAAGAATCGAATGATGATCTTTTGCTGCAGGCAAATCTATTCAGCCGATGAGATGTACGAGTACATGGAAGATGTAGATAAAATAAAATTAATTTACTGGTATAAGATGAAAATGAATTACGAAAGCTTATCATTCAAAAAGTATAACATAGTTGGAAGTAATTATTTTTAAATCTGTAAATCCATGCTATTCATTTAACTACAAAAAACTATAATTATATTCGAATTCGGGCATAATTATCAAATAATATTTGTACTAGATCTGTACGATATTTTAAACGGAAGTGTATGGTACACCGTCAACTATTCTACAGTCTTAAGAAGAGGCTTTTAACATTTACACGCTCAGTTCGGTAAATATTGAAAGTTAAGTGTAGGAAAAAAATAATGCCGTACTTTATTGTTGAGTCGCCACAATAGTGACGTACCATCAGAAAACAACACTATCGATCGACTTTATATTGAATTATATTGTGCGTATTTAAATTTATTTCAACAGAGAGGGAAAACGTTTTTGAGAAGGGAATATGGAAGTCTAGGCATTTAAAGGGCTTATGACCTGCATTGGCTGGTTTAAGTGGCCACTTTACACACTGTGTAACATTCACCATTCTGCTCATGTTTCAAAATCCACAAATCCTCAACTCTTCCATTTGTTGACTTTTGTGAAGTAAAGGAGCTGAAACCTTTATTGTGTGGGTGAGATTCGTCCAGCTGAACCAAATCACCTACTAGGAAACGCCTGAAAACAATTTTCTAATTTTAATACTTCTTCTTTTACCAGGTAGTTAATTCAACAATGTTTGAGTTTGTCCAAATGCTCGCAGACTGGCTGGATTTCATATTTAAATTTATTTCAACAGAGAGGGAAAACATTGTTGAGAAGGAACATGGAAGTCTAGGCATTGCATGTAAATGCCTAGACTTCCATATTCACCTTTTTTTATACGCCTCCACTCGTTTGCGAGTGATTTTGGCTCTTAGAAACAAGAATAAGAAATTTAAAGAATATACCCTTCAGTGAACGACAAAAAAAACCCTATATCCACGAAAAAATATAATATAATGTAAGGTAGTTAAAATCAGTATGAAAGAGTTATGTGACAATAAAATATTATTACCGTTTAAATTAAACGTAACATGAAATTTTGGGCCAAAAGTACAGAGAGACATTCAATTAGACTTATTATTAAAATTTGGCAAATAATATTAAACAAATTCAAATCCATATTCCCTTCTCTTAAATATTCTTCATCTCTGTTGTAATATGTCAAGTTTATATTTTAAGGTAAATGTTTCATTATTTTAAGGCACTCAATTAATACGGTATAGTTGTATGCATCGGTAAGCTTTCAGCAGGAGATTTGAAAAGGTCAATACAATACTTAAGCCAAGAGAAAGACTAAAGTTAAGGATAGACACTGAGTTAGACTGGGGATAATATTGTGGTAGCACAACTGCAGCAGAAACTGGTTCCTTACGAACAAATAAAGCAGAAAACCCACTTGAAAAAATGAACAAGTCGCGTGCAGCAAAATATCGCCGTGTGCAAGCCATAGTGACCCGTATGCACGTTGAGCGTACGGGCGACAAAAGTTTGAGTACATACCACGCGCCAACATTTTGAAAAACATAAAACAGGAACGGGGAAGATTGTTTACCAAAAAAGTTGCTTGGAAGAATAATACTAATACAAGGCTTTAGCATCTTAAGAAATATTTCATAATTGCTTGGTCAACACAAATAGTAAGTCGTATTGCTGTTTACCGCTATTTTTTACTACAAATTCAAAATTAAGTAACAAAAAAGTTTAATTTGTTGCAACAGGGAAGGAAGACATTTCAGTGTGTAAAGTGGCCACTTAAACCAGCCAACAACTGGTCATAGACTCTGTAAATGCCTTCCCTATCTTAAAAATGTTTTTCTCTCTCTGTTGCAACATAGTGAGATCAAAAAAACTCCCCATGGAGGAAATGAAGCCAGTCTGCAAACATTTGGACATACTCAAAATACTGTTGAACAATAAAGTTAATAACATAAACACATAGTTGCAAAAAGCTCTTTTCATTGATTGTATTGAGTTTTGTGCGCTTGTTACAAGCGTGTAAAAAATAATAAATAGGTTTATGCAAGCATAAATACCTAACAAAGAATCCATATTATATAAATGTTATGTATATAATATGGATTCTTTGTTTATTTATAAATATCATAGTTTTATTACAATTAAGAACGTCTTAAAAGCAATCATTTTACTAAATCACATAATAATTAAAAGGAAATCACGGGCCAACAATTTTTATTAACATTTTTTATTTCAGCTTTATGTTTGACACACATCATTACAATGAACATTATAATAATTTTTATTCGGAATGGAAAAGTTCAATTCAAAACGTGCATATATAAATGTCCTTATTTAAAAATAAAACATAATTTATGTAAAAGGCATTTCTTATTTAGCAATATTAAAAAAGAAAATTTGTCATGTTAAAAAAGTATGTCTTATCCGAAGACCGTAAACCATGAAACGTGAGAGAGAAAAATGATTTTAAAAGTCATAAAATATAACATTTGAAATAGTAATAAAATGTAAATAACCTGCAAGAAAACGGTTTTAGATTTAATAGTGCTAAAGCCTTATCTTAACAACCGTGAAAAACAAATCTATAATAATACAATTAATATACAAAATATTAAAAACTCTATATTTTACATACGAATTAATAATGTTTACGAATTTAATCAAATTGTTGCCCGTGTCAAAATATTCCTAAATCAGTTATGCCTACATATATGTGTATATCCACGCATAATTATCTTTTGGAACAATAACTAGTATTTTGTATAAATTAACCACAGAAAAAACATTTGTACAGAACAGTAAAGGCTTTTATTTGATCTTGAGCTTCTCTGTCTAAAGAGGTTAGGCTTGAAGTTGATGAGATGCTGCGCATACACACATACATTTTATATGGATACACAAACCTACGTACATATATTATATAGAAGACACAATACACAGCCTGCGGTGAAGCCGGTTATTTAAAATACAAGGATAAACGAAGAAGAAGCAGCAAGGAACTTTATAAAAAAATATTTTTATTCGTGAGAGAATAGACTTAGAATAAAACTAAGAACTTGAGTTATCGGATGCTTAAAAAGAAGATTTGCTTATTTACTTGATCGTTCAATCTACGTTATTTTTTCGTAACATTTTTATCGAAGTTTTTATATTTTATTAGTAAAAAAACAAATGAACGTCAACATGAACATAATCATAAAACCAGAAAAAAAGTAAAGATAAGACTCCTATTTAGAAGAAAGGCGAAGTCACAGAATAAAAAAATATTATGAAATTGGAAAAAAAGACATTTCTGCTGAAAAAAATCTTAATTCAAACCAACGTTAAGACATATGTGTTAAACATCTTATAATAGTGTTGAAATAAATTTATAAAATGCATTTAAATTTAGATCTAAATTTTTTGCCACAGAGGAAAAACATTTTTGAGAAGGGAATATGGATAACTCCCTAGAGAGGAAATCCAGCCTGTCTACAAACATTTTGATATACTCAAAACATTGTTGTATTTTAATTGTTTGTGTGCCATATAATTATTTCGTTGCGTCGTCGAAAACCGGCAAATATCATAGTAAATAATACTATATTTTCGGTTTTAAAATAAAACAGTTAAGTAAAATTAGATGTAATACAATTAGGTCAAATTAAATTATAAACAAACGTATTAAACATTGTATGTCCTCACTAGGTATAGTAAATACCCGTTCTGAGGTAGGCAGCATTGAATTTTTTTTATGTACTGCACATTTAGTCTTGGTAATGTCTAGAGGCGATTTAAAAATGAAAATCTAATAAAAATTGAAAACTGGAACTAAAAATATTAAAACCGTCAAAGTGTATGAAACTGAAAAAAATATATAGAAGTAGTAATATATGGTTGACAAATGAACATTTATTGCAAATGCTCTCATTTTTAAATGAATAAAACTATTAATCATAACAATCACCACTATATATCTATTCATTTAGAAGATTTTTAATCTCATTAGATAAACTAATAAAATAATAAATTTTAGAACACCAATATTGAATAGCGTGATTTAATATTTAGGAATCAAAATTTAATCGTGTCACCTTTTAAAAAGCGATTTGTTAAAAAAGTAAATCGGATTCCATATATTCCAATCAAACTTTTTTTAAGCACACAGAATAAAGTTCAGTTCTCTTAAATCTTCATATAGTACATTCACTTCGTTTTGTGCTTACGTTGGTTTTTATTTGAAAACGTTTTTTAAAAAAGAACAGTCGATTAGGGCGATTAGGCATATTCAATAGATAAATAATGTCTAAGTGAGTATTTCGTAGTTGCTGGACTATGATTTTTGAAGCGGTTAATTTTTAAACTTTTAAATATAAGCGGCCTTTGCGGTGTAGTGGCTTAAACGCCTGACTCAAGCACGGAAGGCTCCAGCTTCGATTCCCGAAGATAAAATAAACTTTTTTTCTCAAACTTGGGTAGTCTGTGCTTATTAACTGTAATTAGGCATTCTAGGCTATTGTGGTGTCAGCGTTTTGAACAAGAAACTAAAATTAGTTATAAAGAGTAACATTGGGTAAAGTAATCATTTATCCAGTCGTATGCCCATAAATGGTTCTTTATTACTTATCTCTGTTGAAATACTAGCATATGTTTATCAATTTACATATTTTTTCATATCTAAAAAATAGGCAACGTTGTTTTAGTTAATTATCTAATTGTATTTATTTTGATACGTAGAAAGTTCTTTTTTGTTTCTGATTTTATTATAAGCAATTTTATTGTATTACGATGTCTAAGAGGCAATAATATTAGCCATATATGGAGAACAGTAGTAGCACATAGTATTAATTTGGTGTAGGTGGAGAATGAATAAGCTATAAATAAATCTCAAAGTCCGAACAAACATAATGAGAATGAACATCTTTTATAACATGCTTAAATAAAACAAACTTGATGTCTGGTGATTAAGGTAAAATACAGTAGAATAAACGTATAAAACTATAAACAAGGAAATACTACAAGTTGTTTAGACGTTTCATACTGAAAATAAAAATATGAGGTAGGTGGTATCATCGCTTAAATTGGTCATTTTCTCAATTGATATAAGAATTAAATTTGCTTCACAAACCGCAGTAAAATTTAATTAAAGTTTTTTAGTAAAAATACGCATCGCGACGTACATAATATATTGGCATAAAATATGAGTTTGTACTATTTTTATTATTAAAATAATAAATAGATACTTAGTAACAATTCATTAGGTTGCTTAAAATGAAGTATTATGTTTATTTGTTAAACTGTGAAATTCGTTAGTAATAAACAACTTTTTACTGATGACAGAATGTGGTTGCTTTAAATTGGATTTATTGATCCAAAAATCGTTCATTAGATTTTCGCAATTGTATGCATTAATTCGTTTTGAATTTTAATCATTTGGTTACGTCAAAGTATCATCGCGCATGCATCATTTGTTTGTTTTTGTCGTTCTTATTTTAATTGCTTTCGATTGTTGATTACAGCAAGGTACAAATTGGACACGATAGCACGCGTCAAGGGTTCTAGATCGTCCGCTAAACTTCAACGCCACTTACAATTAAGTGGAAAATCACCGTGACCATCCATCCGCTTATAAAAATATCCAAAGATTACAGCTGCTAGCTGCTACTGTTACAGAAGAGACATTCGACTAGTCGGTGAACATAATAACCTACAGCTAGTCGAGTATTTCAAGTACACTTCAGTAAATCTAACGAGGATTTGGTCTTCCTTCTTGCTACGCTCTTAGTTTTAAAGTAAGATACGATGCAATGGCACAATGACTGGGAATATTTTCGAGACTAGTAATTCTATATTAACTAAATGGTCCGTGCGCGCATTAAGTGCTTATAAGGATATAATTTTGATAATATCGAGACACGAGATCTTAAATTGTTAAATTGTCGGTTATGGGGGGTGATTGGTAAATAAAGTGAAGATGTCAGAAGTTACAAAATATTCAAAATAAAAATGTATCAACTGAATCGATTTGCTAAACTTTATATGAATAGAAAAATTTAGAAATCGGAATAAAAACCACAATTTTCTCAAAAAAGAAAAAATCTATGAATTTGAACTGTTATTAAACGTCTGAGTAACATGAAACATAAAAGTTTTTTTTTTTTAATAGAAAAATAAATATTTGAGTTCTTATGATTTACCCAAATACTGAATTTTGCGGGCCATTTTCAACGAGTTGAAATTAAAACAGACTTTTAGGAAATGGGCATCAAGTTTTGGTAGAGTAGGGTTCGAATCACGGACTTTTGATCGTTGAGTCCGAGACACTAGCTACATGACCAGAACTCGATTGTTAGAAACGAGTATATGAGTACAATATAATATTTATCTCGTTTTTGTATTCAATTTTTCATTTGTTTTATTTACAGTTCATACAATTATTTACATACCTTCGTTGAAAAAATAAATGATAAAATTGCCATTTAAGATGTTTTACTATATGTGACGCAAACAGCAATTCATTTACTTCACAATTTTGTTTAAGAATACTGTTTTAAAAAAAATATATATGAAAACGAAGTAAATTTTAAATTTAACAAAAACATACTAAACAACCATAAGAAATAATTGTGATATCATAAATAATAAATCAAGAGACAAAATATGAGTATTTTATTTTATTATTTTTATAAATTTATTTGATTTAGACAAATAGCCAAAAATGATTTACAAGATTAAAAAAATGTTGTTTTTCGAAAAGGTCATATAAAGACTACAGCGTATTCTCTGTGTCTATTAGATCTGCCTCTCTGATATATTGTTGAGCTAAAGCTTACAAAAATGTATGATAAATCCCCTCACAACGACTTATATATTACAAATTATATGGAACTGATTGCAGCCTGGTTCACAATACCCGTGTGGCAATCTCATACTCTAAGATTACCCATAACGATGTCCTCAACAGAAGAGGATCAAGTCTAGAGCCATTACATATTCGGATAAGAAAAATAATCAATTTACTATGGTCAACGTTTTCAAAAATTAATGTGTGTAAAGAATTCGGAATGATTACTGAAATACTCAGCCTTACAAGTCAAATTATGTATCTAGGTGTGTAGTTACCTACTTGTTTTCCAAAAGGCAATTTGTGATTTTACAGATTTAAAAAAAAAAATATACACAATGATGACAAACAATGAAAACTAATACATAATTTATTTAAATAATTGTTTTAGGTATATTTTTTTTAATGTTGTGCGCGTTGTAAATTAATTAATAAATTTTACCTCCATACTCTTTAATATAAAATATGAAGGATATTCACAATTTTTTGGTGTGGAATTCTTCAATTCCAATCTCAAAATGTTGGCAACAATAAAGCTCGTTAACTGGTTACTACAAAATATTCGAAAAAATCATTTTTATTATTCACGCGCAGCGCAAACACCTACATTTCCTGAAAACCGCACGTAAATCGGTTAAGCCGTTTAGGAGGAGTTCAGTGACATCACACGTACAGAAGAATTATATATATATATATAATTCTTCTGTACGTGTGATGTCACTAAAATATAAATAAGTAATACAACAGTCTTTTAATTTCCATCCAATTCAAATCCTTCCTCATTTGTTACACTTTATTACATTCGGTTTTCTTCGGGATACTTTATTACAACTCTTATTACATTGCTCTATTTTGGAGTATTTCCAGCGTCTTTATGTTTTGATATGTCTGAGCGCACACATAAAAAATATTTATTCCGTACCTTTGATTCCATAGGGGTAAAGATTCAATAATCAATAACCATAAAAAACGGCCACAATTGATAACACCATTGAAAAAAATAGTAGCTAGAACTTCTAATTTAATATAAAATAAAATCTACTAATGCCAATATAATTCTGTACCTCTGGTTTGCGATTGGGACCAACGTGTGATCAGCTCGAACAAAGTTGACGGAACGGGTTACAAAAGGTCACGTGACCTCTCATAACCAGAAAGACACAAGTCTCTTCAAAGTTAAAAAGTCAAATTGTATGACACGTACGGTACCCGCAAGGCTCATAAGTAAAAAGCGCAAATACATTTCCAATGATTATCTTTAAAGCTGCGAAATGAATTGTCACTTTTTTTCTAAATGTGAAAAATGATAATCTTTTAGCGCGAAGCTAAATATTATTTGATCTTTCAACAATTTTAATACAACTTTTACATTTTCACGGCTTTGATTATGATGGAAACTTTTTGGGTTGTTATGTTGTGTGTTAGCACTAATTTCTGACTTTTTGGACAGCATTGCAACCAATATGAGCTTAAAATGGATGCGTCAGTAGAAATGCTAAAAATACACAGAATAAACACTATCAGAATGTATTTTTTATATTTAAAGCATTAACTTTGGAGTAAAAGATTGTAATAAACATTAGTCAATATCTAAAGAAAAAAAAATCAAAAAGTGATTTGCCGAAATTAAAATAAAAAGGTTTATATAAAATTTTATCGGTCGTATCTATAAATGAAACAAACATGCGCCTCAAACGCTTTCGAAACGTACATGTATCTTCGTCAGAACACTTATAGCATTAACACGCAAATCCTACCACATTTCTTCACCATAGTAGTTGCACAAAAATATAATATAAAAACATGTGTTAGTTTTTAATAGCATTTATCATACGAGCAGGTTGTATTATATATTTTTTGCAACTAGGTAATATGGTCAAGATGTTCGGTGGTATTATTATGTTAGTTTGATTAGTGTCCTGACGAAGAGACGAATACTTATCGAAATTGGTTGACATAGAAAAGTCATTAAGTGGTTATATAGGTGCAAACATTTACTATTGGAATTGTCTTAGTATATATTTGTTTTGGAATAATATAAAATGTAATAAAGAAGGTAGATTATAAATATTAAAATTGTATCCTATGAGACACGTGCTGAGCATGTCTCGAGAGAACCTTAACCCAAGCTGCCTGTTCTTTAAACCTGCGAACTTACACCGTCCTGGACAGCCGTCAATGACGATATTTTGACTTGACTCGGCGGAACTAAAGGGATGCTGGATTGACGTGGGAGGAGGCGAGAGTGCTGGGTGGCGATAGGGTCTCCTGGAGGCAACTGGTGATGTCCACATGCTCCACTTAGGAGCGGATGTGGTAAAAGAAGATCTTTGGGGTATATTTTTTGCTATATTTAATTCTTACTTATTCACTTTTTACTAAATTGCAATATATTCTAAATCATAATTATTAATCTGATTTATTACTGAACCATAATAATCTCCTGATGCCAAACATTTGCTTTTTTTAAATAATCACTTTATAAAAAATGTGTATTCCTAAATATTTCGCTAACGTTCCTGTATTTATAATTCTTTAATTCGATTTAACCACCATTGGTGTAAGCGAGATTCATCCGAATTATTTTACTTGCTTTTTACTTTACCCCTAAAAATACTTACGTAGACTTCCGTATCACTTCTCAAATATTTTCTTAACATTTGATAAGATCTTTTTATTTTTATCCAATCCTTTGGGAGATAAATCAAGTATTTTTTTCTAAATATAAACATTAACAATATTGTAATCAGCTATTTTAAACTGCTGCGTCACACGCACCATGTCTGTCCGAAATGCCTTGTATTTAATGTTGCGCCTTAAAGCGGCAATCTGTACAGCAACGAAGCGAGTAAGCTTGACAAACAAAAAATACAGGCGCATCCACATTTAACATTGGTTTTTCATACAAATAAGTATCACGGAATTATGTTAATTTTTACAATTTAGTGAATCTTTTAAGATATTACGTGACACATTTTTACCGTGAAAGTTTTAATTTATTATTTTAGTTTTCAAAAGCAACATAAAATATATTTTATTTTCCTCTTTATCGACGCATGTAAATTCAAATGACTCGCATAGGATTTATCTTAAACGTTTAAATTGTTTATTAATATTTTTGGTGGTGAACATTTTAATCAGTATAAAAATAAATGTGATTTACATTTACATTTTACATTTTACATTTTTTTTTTTGCACCACAACAGGCCAGGAGGCCTAATTACAGTGGTGAATTACATCACAGAGCACCCAGGCTTGAGAAAAATCACATTTTAATTTTTGTGTTCTCACCGGGAATCGAACCCGGAACCTTCCGTGCGTGAGTCAAGCGTCTTGACCACTACACCACGGAGGCCGCCAAATAACAAGAATGTTTATTACTCCTGTAAAATATAAATGTTTTGATTTTGATATAGCCTTCTAAGGTCATTTATACACTATCATCATTATGCACTCCGCGGATAAACAAAATAGGTCAATGTGTGAAATAAAACCAGAATCCTGGAGCGTTTTTGACTCGATGGCTACTCTTAGGCAAAAATCATTGAAAAGGAAATCTATTCTAAATAAGACCACATTATAGTGTAGTGGTTAGCACATTCGTCTAGCATACTTGAGGTCCCGTGTTCGATTCCTAGGAAGGTGGGTGTAAAATATTGATTTAAAAGGTGGTTTAAGGAAGCGTAAGATTTATCACCTTAGCATAACCTTCATGTAACAGTTGATCATAATATGCTGCATTTGGTTTACCAATGCACTGTAAATATATTTCTGGACTACGCAGTTTTTATCAGGTCATGGTAAATTTTATCAAAAATTATTTGTTTTTAATATTGTTGACTCCCCTTCGTGCGGCTGCGGATATCCTAACCAATATTCTGAACACATCCTGTGGTCTTGTCCCTTTCCCCTTCTCTATGATTACCGAATGGAGCTTCTCGCTACTATCCGTGGCCCTGTTATAGGTCCTGTCGGATATACAGATCTGGTGGCTTCTAAAAAGAATTTCAAGGTTTTTAAAAAGTTTTGTAATCATTTCGGCGAACTGATCATGTCCAATCAATTTAATCCCAGTCAGTGAAGAATTCACTTCCCTCTCTTCTCAATCCAACGAAGTACATATTTTGTACTTCTGGATTACTTTCTTTCAGCACAAATATGCTAAGGCTACCAGATTTCAGAGAGCTCCTTCGGGCAGCTTTTCTCGTTTGACAACGAGCAAATTTTCCGTGTATGTCGGCACCGCCAAGGAGACTTATGTCCTCAGATGCGGTGTGCGGTATGTGGTGGGTAAGCTGCTGTAAATATTTTTCAAATATACCGTTTGAAATATACATATATGTATATATATATATATATGTATATATATATATATATACAAATATATATATATATATATATATATTTATATATGCCACGCACTGATTTAATATTATTAGAAGACAACTAGGCATTCCGAATAGTCCATTATCAGGTGTATTATCAGGTCATTAACTAAACCAAAGTTATTACACAGATTTATGAGACCTTATTCTCGGCGCTGAATAATATTAAAACAAATTTAAAACACCGACTGCCGAAAAACAAACCATAAATAAGAAACTTCAGCCCTACGGGAAATTAGATACAAAAAATGTTTTCTTATGAACGGTAAAAATTAGAGCATTCAATTGTGAGGCAAAGCTTCTTGAAAATGTACGAAAAAAATAATAAAAAATATTTAAATAAAAACGCACTACTTTGAACGACGTCACTGGTTCATATGAACCAACCGATGATATGAGAGCTGTGAAAGATATCCGATTTGCTTACCGTAAATCGGAAGAACTGATATAGAAGAACATATGACGTCACATGTGGAGTAATTTCAGAAATACAAACCTATACTACACTATCATAGCGCTGATAATACGATATACAAAAATTAAAATAAATTGTTTTTGGTTTAGTTTAATAGTCTATTAACAAATAAAAAAAGACACTGAACTTCCTCATTGAAGATTCAGCAACACAAGAGTCACTTAAGTAAATAACTATTTGTTTTCTTCTTTTTAATAATAATAAATATTAATTTGTGTGCTCTAATAATAAAAACAAAATTGTTATTATATTATATTATAAAATACAATATTTACTGCCTTCGAACGGGGAAGCTATCTCTAGTAAGGCAGTTTAGATGACTCACCAGCAAAAATAAAAATATGTATGCATACTTTAACTACTTAATTTAATCTATTGTATAAATAATTCAATGTAAATTGCTGTAATACATAAGAAGAAAACTTTTTTTTTCTCGCCTCAATTAAGGAGGCTTGTCAGCAGATGGAAAAGAGGGATTATGGAAGGAGGTAATAAAAATTACACCACAACACCCAGATCGATTGAGAAAAAACAGTTTTTTTTTCTTGCAAATGGCGTCAGATTCACAGTTGGCCGTTTTACCAACTGAGTTACGGCGCCTGTCCTTATTTCTTTAATAAATAAAGTTCAAAAATAAAACTCTTTCATTTCCAAGGACTGTCAAAATTATTAATATTCCCATATGTGACACTGCACCAGGTTCAAGCAGGTTTTTTCAGAATTTCGACTCGCTGAGCTAAAAAAGATTACCCATCACTGCTCAAACCATTATTTATCTTAAAAACTACATAAACCCTTTGAAAGACACTTTAAATATCAGTAAGTCCACGAAAATCTAACTGTTATTTGTTTCTGCACACTCAATTAATATTATTAATAGTGTTTAATAGCAAGTTCCTACAAAGTTTCTTTAAGTGTGAGAATGTGGGTGTAATTAATAGTCCGACTTGATTGCGTATTGTAAAAAATACTGCCTCGATATCGTTAGACGAATATGGTAAAACCTTTTAAATCCTACGCTACTTCGTGAAAAAGGTGCATAACCGTTATACATTTTGTTAATTAGAATTTTAATTTGTTTCCTTAATAGTTTATCTGAACAGGATCACCTACGTCAGCTACCTGCTGTCACTGCATAAACAATAATTAATTTTACATTTTTCAGTTTTAGGGCATCAATTAGTTGGCAGATAGATAACTTACATTTATTATTGATAATATTTCGAGAACAGAAATGATAAAAGTGTTATCTAATCCTGTTGCTAAATTTTGTACACCTTTTTTCATTCGGAATTTACGGAAGTTTTACACTAAATTATAAAATCAAAATCCTTCACGAAACATTGCCTCTGTCACTACTACTACTGTTACTACTACCATCACGCCATTTCCCCGTAGGGTAGGCAGAGAGAATGGACCGCCACACACGTCTATCTTGGCATACACTCCTAGCCTCTTCCACATTCATACATCTTGTCATACATGCCCATCGGTTCTGTCTGCTTTTGACATGACCAGACTTAAGATTTTGGTTTATCTGATCATGCCACGTCTTCCTTGGTCGTCCTCGTCTAACGTTGCCGGTCATTTTTGCCATATATCCTTGTTTTACCATTCTCTCGTCGTCCATTCGTTCTACGTGACCAAACCATCTCAGAGACCCTTTCTTAATCTTATCAATTATACTTGTCTCAGATTTACACTCTCGCCTGATTTCATCATTCGTAACCCTGTCATACATTGATTTCCCACACATTCGTCTAAGAGATCGCATTTCAACCGCGTTCACTCGGCTTTCATCCTTCCTCTGCCAGTTCCATGTTTCACTTCCATACATAAGTGTTGGGACTAAAACTCCGTTGTGCACTGCCAGTTTAGCTTCGATTGACATATTTTTATTAGAAATTACTGTGCCTCTGTCACTCACAAATATAATATTTTTATATGAGCTTGAATAGCACGGCCCCCTACCTCTAAGAAAAATAATAATATCAATTATATACACATAGTGCATATTGCTTATTTTAAATTAAATAATCATATCTAATTTTTAAAAAAACATCAATACCATTCCCCAATCCGTACCTGAAGGTGCATAGGGCGCGGTATTGGTACATCAATCGCAGTATAAGTCAATAGTTTATTACATGAAGATAAAATGTTTAATCTTACACTTCGGATGTCACTTCTAGATACGTAGTCTTATGGGAAGTTACAATTTATCTTCAATTATATCTACAAAGTAAAATTAAGTTTTCTGTATGAAAAATAGAATATGTTTACATTTTTTTTTTTCTAAACATGTTCAATTACCGATTATCGACGAAGATATTTTAAATTTTCATACCAATATACACACTTTCGTACATAAATATCCATAAAAGTTTATACCGTCTCAGTATATACCGATGAAGATAGCCGTTCAAATCGCGTCCCAGATGCTGTGAAATACTGGAAAGTAAAAATTCCTGATTAAATAAATATTTCACGTCAACCTTGTCGGGAATCGAACCCAAAACGTCTTACGCGGAAGGCAAACGCTTGACCACTTGACCACGAGACCGAAAAAAACTCTCGGAGCATTAATTTTAATGCTGAAGATAAATGAAAACGCAGTATTTCTTTGTTTCTGGACTCGCGGCACCTGAAGCGTAAGACTGTACTTGACTGACTTATCTTCAGAGAAACAAAAAGCGTCAGTCTTGCACCACTGGGTGCAGAGAGGCAATGATGATGATGATAAATAAAACAATAATAAACTCAATACCTTAGAACTTTTTTTTTTTAAACACCTGTTTTCGATTTCAGATTACCGACTTCTTATTTTTTTTTTTTTAATTTCTAAAAATGTGTGTAACATAAAAAGAAAAGTATGTTTGTCGGTAAACATGTCTCAAAAACAATTTAATATTAATAATAATACTTTTGAACAGAAAATTTTACTTTAAAGACAATAATTTCTTTTTTTTTTCAACAATATTTACAAAATAGTCTTAAATAAAAGTCCTGCTGAGTTGCATACACATAACTCGTCAGCAGGTTCTTATAAATTGTTTATAATTTTACTTGAAAAATATTACCTATTACATTATCAAATAATATAACTCTGTTTACTCTGTTAACTCTTCAGTTTACTTTAATATTGGTTATAATTTTTTTTAATCAACTATTCGAGCTTTGAGTATGTTCACGTAGTTAGCAAATTGATCAGTGGTATAATAACTGAGCCTCATTGATAATGTCCAGTGACCTGTGAATCACAATAATGCATACAGCGTGTATTTACAAAGTGCATCATTCACGTGTTATAATGAAATGCCTTCGTTCTCATTTGTACATCGGAGTGAAGGCGAAACGAGGGGCCATTTTCTGTAATTTATTCCATCCCGTCAACGGAAGTAATTCCCACGCTATTTCATTCATAAACCGCAATAGAGTTTAGCTTTAACGGAGTGACCACTGCTTCCTTAAATATTATTATTTAATTGTTCATTATTCTCACCGCTGCAGTAAAGCTAGGAATCTAAAACGTTTAAGATGCATGGATGTGAATATCTTTCAGCAATTAAATAAAAATAATAATAGCTTTAGCGATTGTTCGTAAAATGCCACTAGAATACCAAAACATTGTCAACAAAACAATTAATGAATTTATTTCTTGCTTTTTTTATCTGATTGTAATCAAAAAACCACTTTACGAATTTTATTTCATTCCTTGAACCCTAGACGGGTGTTTTAGACTCGATAGTTTCTTTCAAGTGAAAATCATAAAAAACGAAATCGAGTGAAGATATATCCATTGTAGTTTAGTGCATTCGTCTACCGTGCTCAAGGTCCAAGTTCAATCCCTGGTCGGGAGGATGTAAAATAATGATTTTTAAGATAGGTTTACACGGCAATATTTCACTGTCCCTGGACTGGCACCTAAATCGTAAGGCTGATCACCTTACCTTCTGTGCAATACTATCGACCCAGATACGCTGCTATTAGAGTACTTATGCAGTGCCCTATGGACCACTGGGTGTGGATAGGGTAGTCATAATGATGATTATGAATTCGTACTATGAACACAAACAATACAGTTACGAATTTGTTGTTAGATATTCTTCTATTATAAAATAATCACTAACAAACAAAAGTATTGCAACTTGAGTGATCCTTTACAATCGTCAACAGCATAAAATACACGTTTTTTTAGGCCCAAAGCGTAAAACTGCAGAGGAACATTCCTCATGGTAAGCTTTTA
Organism: Micrasema longulum; assembly: GCF_059751315.1. Classification (NCBI taxonomy): domain Eukaryota; kingdom Metazoa; phylum Arthropoda; class Insecta; order Trichoptera; family Brachycentridae; genus Micrasema; species Micrasema longulum. The sequence goes on along the minus strand of NW_028279501.1, from coordinate 155,091 downwards.
AAAAAACCCTAATATTTTTTTTCCAAAATGTCTTTTGATTTAAAGCTTTTTTACCATTGTAAAACAATCAAGGTATATTTTTTTTATTGCGACAACAATTCAAAGTAATTAATATTGTTACGTGATGCTTTTTCGTCAGATGTTTATAATACATAACCTTAAATATTTAATAAAGATAAGGAATGATCGATTTGTACAAAAATAAAGAAAATAAAATAAACTTGGTATTCATGGTTACAAAAAATAGAGTAAAACTTTATGGGAGTTGTTTTTAAAAACAACGCATTTTTTGTCGAATCACATTACTACGAGTTTTGTATTATAAATACAATGAATTACTAAGCACTTTGGCTATGACATACAAATATTTTAGTACCTACCTTTATCATGTAACACATTTTTGTGTCAGCTTTCTTAGTAAAAGTAAAATTAACATACTCTAAATGAGTCATGTTGGGTTAAGGTACAAAAACCTTTTTTTGAACGCGGGTCTCGCCAAGGTCCATTAATTTCTTAATGATACGATGGTCTTCATTATTCGAAAAGGTAGCAAATTACGTGGGTAGTCAGTCAAGAGATTAATCCAAAAAAATTGAAATCAATTTGGTATTACGATTACCATCTTACTCACAGCTTTGAGAGAAAACTATTAAGAAAAAAATCCTTTATCAGGTTAAATCAGATGTATTCAAACGGCTATAAAACATTGAATGTGGCTATTCTTTTAAGGCAAAAACAGTTTAGTAATAAGGGACCCGGAATTCATAAAACTAAATTATACAGTTAATTGTAAATTTTCACCATAAAGTTATTTTTTATGGCTAAAAACATATAAATATTTAACAAAGGTTAGTTGTACCTGTGTATGTTACATAATGATGTGAACGACTTCTTAGATTATCTTATAGTATGTAGATAGTCAAAACGTGATAATTTTTTAAAGGTAGATACGTACATACATAATGTAAGACTAGGTTGTGCTTTAAAATATTGTTGTTATTACAAAAAGTAAGTACAAATACACAATATTAAATTTCAAAAAATGGATATGCGTATTATTTATCACATAACCCATCTCCAGCATCAACTGATATGGAAATGTTTTTGGTATTTATATTATTATTTATTATTTTATTTATTTATTTTACGGAAACAAACAGTCAAAAATAATAAAATAACATTAAAAAAATACAGTTTAAAGACAGACCAGTGAAGTTTCTAAATGAAAATCATATATATTAAATTGTGGTACGACAAAAGGGTGTGTTTGTGTGTATTTGTGTGAGAGTAATTGTAGAGGTGCCTTTGTGTGTATTTGTGTGGGAGTAAGTATTCAGGTGTGTGTAAGCGTGAGCATCATTAAATAGCAAGTGGGAGCATATCGCAGCCAGAAAGAATGAGGCTTAATTTGTTTTTAAATAAATTAAGGGGCATGTTAAATATATCAATAGATGAAAAAAAAGCATTATAGTTTGAGCAAGAACGATAAAGGAAAGAGTGTTGTGCATAGTTAGTGGTACACACCGGCAGAAGGAATAAATACTTATTTCTTGTCACGCGAAACGTGACATTAAGATTAATTTTGGAGAGTAGGTTAAATGAGTCTACTTTTTTATTTAATGGAAATGACATAAGTCTTTAAGAATTGCAAAAATACGAGTACCAGCAAGACGTGTATCATTGTAATCTCATTATCATCATTTCTATATTCGCGCATAGTGGTGAATAAAAAACTGCATTGGCACTCCTATTGCAGAGTATCTAGATTATTTTTGTTACATATAGGGTAAGGTGATTAGTATTACGCTTCTGGTGCCAGTCCAGGAACATTGTAATATTGATGTGTAGAACCACCATAAAAACTGATACTTCACATCCCCCCTGCCAGGAGTCACAATTTATAATATAAATATCTAAACAAAGCAACAATATTTCATGAAAATAGGTAGTATCTAGAGATGATTTTATTTGATTTTGAGTTGTTATTATTTTGATTATGGATTGTTGTGAGAGGAAAAAATAAAGGTCCTTTTTTTTTTTTAATTTCCAAAAATATTTACAGAACAGTCTTAAAATTAAAGTCACGCTGAATTGAAAGCATTTTTTTTTTTTTTTTTTTTTTTTTTTTTTTTTTTTATTTATTTACAATTTTAAAAAACCCGTTAGGGTTACATTAGAAATTTAATATTGTCTAGTCATTTTATGTCTCGTCTAGTCTAGTTAGTTCAGTCATCATGTGCTTTTTCAGATTGATTTTAAATTTGTCTCCATTAAAAGTTTTCAAGTAGTAAGGTAGGTCGTTGTAGTGTTTAAGTCCATTATGTAGTATTTTTGACTGTCCTGTGTTTGTCTTTGCTTTTTCAATATGATAGTGTTTTTGTTGTCTGGTGTTATATTTATGTATGTCAGCATTTTTGACTAATATTATGTCGTCGTCTTGTATGTTTCCCAATGTTATTTTGTGCACAATTTTTAAGGTCTCAATTTTAGTCAAGTAGTTTATGTCAAACTGGTGTGTTTTTTTGTACAGCAGGTAATTATATATTGCTTTGATTTTTTCATACTTAACCTACATTTATCATTATTTTAATTGAAAAACATTAAATATTATACCATATTTTATTACATTATTAAAAATTAAAAACTAAAACAAAAAAAAAATCCATTAGCCATAATTTAAGCATACGTCTCACTCCTGTAGTTAACTCACTATTTTTAATGTTGTTTGGTAACATGTCTAATATTTTAGGTATACTGAATTGCAGTGTCCTTTTGCCATATTCATTACAATATCTAGGAACAGCTAGCCTCTCCATATAAGTAAACAAGTAATACACCTATGCGTAGTATTTTAAACTCATGAAAGTTTTTGTGGCAAAAGTCCTTAATTACTTATCAAATTATAAAATGTGCAACGATCGAATAGTTTTCTTGTGTTCTATGCTATTTCCCATACCGACTAATGATCCCAAGAGCGTTATGAAAAACGATACGTTGTATAATAAGGAATATAAAGTTGGTAGTGATACCTCGGTGTGTCGACACCGTGAGAAACTGGCGTGATTAATGCAATTCAAATGAGAAATGTACAACACTTTTCCACACCAGGTATCTATTAAGTAAGCTCGTGTATGTAGATGAATACACTTTAGGGCGGAATATAATGAGAAAAATTTAGATATAACAAGTCGTCTAATATGGCAGATTTCGGAGATACGAAGGAGATTTATATTTTGACTAATGAATAATTTAACGAACAGAAGCCGCGTGTAAATAAATATAACGGGTGAATAATCATCCCGACTTCAGACTTCACCAAAATACGGAATAACTTTAAAAAATTACTTTTATTGTTATTACTATTACTTTTTTTTAAAACAAAATAATTTTACTATATTTAATATATTTATATTTTTTACCTCTTGAAGAAAAAAATAAAAAAATAATTTTCCTTTTAAAATTTTATCAGCACACATTGTTAAATTATTTTTTTATATCTAAATATGTTCTGTATACAAAACTGCTGTGTTATAGTATTTATGTAGCATAATACTTTTCAATTTGATTTTTATGTTTTTCATATTATATTGAAAAAAAAATATTTTCTTTTAAATATGTATCTTTGTAAGGCAAAGGCACTGCTTGCCGTGTATATTAATACATACATAAATAATTAAATATTTGTTGAGTTTTTTTATTTATTTTTTATTTTCTAAGCATCAAAAACAAAATAAATGTATGTTCATTATTTTAACATCAATCTAAGTCCTCTCCCTAGTTGGAGCATATGGTATCCAGTCAGCAGTGGACAGCAGTTTTATAAACTCATTACATCAGAGATGAAAATCGTTTTCGAGAAGGTAATATGGAAGTCTAAGCATTTACAGGGCTTATGATCCGTCATTGGCTGGTTCGTGTGGCCACTTCACATAATTATTTCATTCTTACCTAATGTTTAAAATATTATCATTTAAAAGCCGTGCGCGCAATTTAAAAAATACCCGACAAAAGCTCTCAATATAATTAGTGAAACTCACAGTGAAAGGGGCATTAAAAAAAGTACACTTTTTTAAATCAATATATCAGTTAATAGATATTAAAAACTCTTTTATTGAAAAAAAAATAATATGAGGGAAACCGATAATAAGAACCTCGGTCTTTATAATGGTCTCCGAGTATGTAGAGGCAGTGCTTTCACTGCAATTAAATAAATATGTAAGCAGTTTATTCGTATTTCTATACAATATGCTATTCTTTTTATTTTATTTTTTTTGAATTCATGTAACATAACATTTATAAATAAGTTTGTTGAAACGGTCATATAAAATTCTGAATTTATTTCAAATCACCGTTATAATTGAGTATACTATCTAGATCTTTGTATATAATATGTATTTCATCGAACAAAATTCTCACAAATAAACAGATGGCATAACGATTGAACCATAACTCAAAAAAATGATGATTTTTCTTACTTGCGTTATGCAATTACATTACATAACAGCCAAGATAATTAGCAATGATTTACAACTTGCTAACTTCAGAATACACATGTACTTAATATTTTTCTAATGTGTTGCTTTTAAACTTAGTACTTAGTACCTACGTACATAATTATAACTTTGGCGTATTACAGACAGCATAATAATATGTACGAACATACATGGTTAGATGCTCTAAGAAAAGGGTAAGTAGGCTTGCGTGGGTGGAATAGTCCTATATTAGAGGCCTTAATTTAATTCATTTTACAAGTTGATTAGTACTAAAAACTACATGCAAGCAGGCTACTTGTTTCTCATGGAAGTGCCATAAGATTAGAATATAAATTAATAAGTTCAAGTTTGTAAGGTGGACAGAAACATTCAATGGATCCCAGTTGGCTTGTGATATAATATTTTTTTAATTTCAACATTTTATGAATATAATTTATGAGGTTTTGGTCACAATACATGTTTTGCGTTGTTTATAATTAATGATACATACAATATACTTTTTCATTGGCATAAAACATCGATACATTTAAATAAGCAGTTTTTAATGTATTTTCAATTAAAAATAAATATTGTTTAACCATATCATCATCATACCCTAATTTTAACTTATTGGTGGATGAGACGCATAATTTGTTCATCAATCAATTAGCTGCATGAAGGTAAAATCCCCAGTCTTACGCTTCATAAGACCACGGATTTTGAAATATTACACGGATAAATCGTCTTTTAATTTTTCAATACAAACATTCATTCATTCAATCCTGTCGGAAGTTGAACTTGAAACCTTATGCCGGTAGGTAAACACACTAACTACGAGGTGTATTACATTTGTATAGTTATATTTTATTTTTTAAGATAATAATTCTACAATGTTTTTAGTAAATGTAAATGTTTGTAGACGAGGCTGGATTCAACGCCCAAAGAAATTATCGATATGGAATATTATTGCAAAAGAAAGGGAAAATATTTTTGAGAACGGAATATGGATGTCTAGGCATTGACAGGGCTTATGACCTGTCATTGGTTTGGTTAGGCTAGTTTGATAATTAACTTTACACACTGTGTTACATTTACCATTCTGTCTGTGTTCGATGTTTGCTCAACTCTGTCAACAGATGGAAGAATTAAGGAAATGTGGATGTTCAAACATGGGCAGATAGGTAAATATTACACAGTGTGTAAAGTGGTTACTTAAGTCAACTTATGACAGGTCGTAAGCCCTATAAATGCACAGACATCCATAATCCCTTCTAAAAAATATTTGCCTTTCCGTTGAAAAAAATTAAACAAATTAATTATGTCGCATACAACAACTTAACTATAGTTTATAATAATAATATGTATAATACATAATGATCGCGCCACTTGCCCATTGGCCGGTGAATGCTTGTAATTGTCTGGTTCGCGGAAAGTGTTATCTTTATGCTTTGCCACTGAACCCTAATACAATGAATGCAATTCCTACCTTGCACTGGGGTTCTGGTACCTTATTATTTGTAACTTGTCTCGCAGCAGTCAGAATCAGATCAGATCAGATCGTGGGGTCATGAAGGAGGGGCACTTGAGATAGTTTTTTGATTATTTTTATTTTACGACATAGTGGATTAAATTAATTATTCACTGGTTCGCGATCGCGGTGAGAAATGAGAAAAATCTAACATAAATACTGACAGTTCGGTTATATTAACAATTGTTCTTTTGTTATGTGTATTTTAATAATTTTGAATATTGAACATGTTAGGCTGGAGACAAAAATGTGGCACCTACCCACAGTAAGTAAGAAATGCAACATCTTAACCAGGGTCAAGTATGCAGCGAATAAATCCAACAAAGTAAATGTAGCGTAACCACATAATATTAGATGTTATATGTTTGTTAGTGTTCGTATATCTCCTGGTGTCATATAAATCATCTATATTTTTAACTATTAAAACGAAGGTAACGATATATCGTTATATTTTAGCATAACATGTATATGCGTCTACTTCCCAAAAAAGATATTCCCCGATTTGGTATCGTAAGTAGCAGAATTTTATTAGTGGGTGTATACATACAATTATTTTTATAACCTACTTAATATTTCTTTTATTTAAAGTTGATTGCTATCAATTGTTCGTAAACGTGCAATAAATTCCGTGGTATACTGCAATAATCAAACAATTTTACATTTCATTGATTCGGGCGGTAAAAAAGTCTTCGCCAGTTCAATTAGTGTCATACATAATGATTTTCACGAATATAATTATGATTTTTTTTCTCCCACATGGATATGATATGATTATTGTGGTACAAGCCATTAAACTCGATAGTTTTGCGACATACTACCATGTGCCCGTATTAGGAGTGGGTATTATAAAGATAAACATCTCCGAGTGACCACGTATTTAAAAATGACTTGTAAATTAAATTAACAAATAATAGTGCAATAAACATAAAATATAGTTAGTAAAACAATATATAATTTTATCCCATTTCACAGTTTTTTCAATAGACATATTTAACGGTATTTTTCGCTTTAATAAAAGAGATTTTGTTTTTTTGTTTTTTAATTAGATTAATTTAAATTTAGTGCTAATCGATATTCAAATCTTTTAGCTTAAAATGTATATTTATTCAAATATAAACATGGCTCCAAAATTATCATATCACCATTGAATAATTGATAAATTATTTCATCAAATAGTTTTTGTAATGTTAATTTGAGTTTTATTAACTAGATTGTTATGAAGCATAAAAAAACTACACTTTATTTTAATTATAAATTAATTATTTAATTGCTTTAACATATAATATTTCAATGTTTGGTTGAAATACAAATGACAAATCACTTTTTTTTTTTTTAATCCAGGTGAATACTATTATGTTAAAATATAAATAAATATCAACTGTTCACGAAAATCACAAAAAAATATATAAAAGTTTTTATAAAAAAAAATTAACGACCGGTTAATAAAAAGAAAACTTTATATATTATTTACTTGTTTCAAAAAACAACAATAATCTTATGTGCATTATTTGCTAACATTACGTGTTTTTGTTTGTTATTGTCTAGGTTACTATTTGTTAGAAAAAATACCAGAGTAGGAAAATAAGTGGGGACTGAAAATGAACGAAATAAAGTCGGCCTCGTGGTGTAGTGGTCAGCGCGTTTGCCCACCATGCAAGAGATATTGGGTTCGATTCCCGACATGGTTGATATGAAATATTTATTTAAGGGTGTTTTACACTAGAATATTTCATTGTCCCTGGACTGGCACCTAAAGCGTAACACTGATCATCTTACAAAAATGATCAAGATACACTGCAATCGGTGTACCAATGCAGTGTCCTATGCACAATTTGGTGGGGAAAAGGTAATGATAATGATGATGATGATGATGAAAATTTAGCAAAGCTAAAAAAACATTAAAATTTCAAATCATTAAAGTACATTTTTTAAAATAAAAACAGGGGAAAATAAGCATCACAAAAAAGAGTTAGCTAATCCGTTTTGCACATTTTGATGAAACTCAACAATATTATTAAAGATAAACAAAGCTTTTAAAACAGAAACAAATAACGAGTGATACATTTGGAATATCTGGATCTTTAAGAATGGTCGAATCAAACAAACGGTCATGTCAAACAAATCAACTGGGTTTAATACGAAGACACCTTGGCCTCTAAGGTCTTCACTGTGACCCCTTTAGATCAAGCAGTCTGGTCACCCTCGACCGGCCCGGAGTGAATACTGACGAGCCGAGTACCCACCTCTCCACGCTCCGTGCACTCTCCCACACTATAGTTACCCGCACTGCCCATATTATACACTAATATACCTCCTTATATTGTCTGCGCTCCTGGTTCTCAGGAGATCACACCAACTGGACCGCGAAGATATCGCTTATTTTATTACGTATATTCTATTACCTAATATACCTAATACACTCTTCTTGCTAAAATCGACTGAATGCTGATGAAATATTCAAGACAAAATACCTACGTATAAATGCAAACACTTATATTCTGATACGCGATTCTTACAAACATTGACCCATCGTTAATATTTTTGGTAAAAAAATATTTTATTTCTGATGAATTTTGTGATATTTTCATTTATTTTATTTTATATTTAATTAATCTGTATTATAAAATGGATCCAGGCGAAAAAAAAAAGTTTTGTGAGTGAAATAGAATCAGAACCGTGGACGAGTGCTTCGATTTGGTGGCTACTCTCAGGTACTCAGTTCTCAGAGGTTGGAACGCTCGCCTACCATGCTTGATGTTTCGGGTTCGATTTCTGGTAAGATGGACGTGAATATGGAACTATGGAATAATTGAATGGAGAGAAGCTTATAACATTCATATTAAACCATCAGAAACTGTTAAAAAATTTATCTAAAAAATAGTGCTTCACAAAAATCGCACTTTTCCCTCTTTCCAATTGTTCAAAGAGACTAAACTTTTAGATATAAGACAAATATATTGTTTTTAATGTTTAAAATATATATTTTAGAACCAAAATGTATTTACAAGTAATTCAAATATATCAAGTCAAAGAAGGAATCGTTTTCTCTTTCTTAATAATTAAAAATACTATATCCGTCAATTTATTATAGGAGCAAAAGTTCATAAACATTTCTTGTATACAAACAGGCCATGCCTTTGTGGGATTTTTTGTTTACTATTTTTACTGTTAATATGAATTTCATTGCTATGTAATTATCCTTTATATTTGTATACTCTGTTTTAAATATTATGTTCATTGTAAAAAAAATTAAAAAATATATAAAAAAATAAAAATTTTTGATTTTAAAGGTTGTTTAAACTCTAATAGTTTATTTTTCCTGGACTGGTACCTGAAGTGTGGGACTGATAATCTTACCTTCCCTTAGTAAATTATCGAAATATGCTGCATGTGGTTTTCCAATGCAGTGCCCTATGCACCACTGGGTGTGAAAAGGGGAAAGGATGGTGATGATGATGATAACAATTTTTTTTTGTAGGAAAAATCACGATTATTAACCAAATTTTGCAGTTCTAAAACTTTGGTTGCTTTTTGCTTAAAATATTTTATTTAAACTCATACTTTATCATAAAGTAACTGTGTGAGGTCCAGTAATTTTAAATAACCGTTTAAACAAATAAATTATTAATTGAATGTAGGTAATGTCAATAATGAAGTGGGTAGTAAAAATTAGCTTCTGAATAAGCCATTTTACGCTTTGATCTGAAATTGCGTGAAATTAATAATACGAACATCATCCTTGAAAATCATGCACCAAAAATAAACTTTACTGATTATTGAACTCTTGTATAATGTCAGTACCTCTGTATGGGTGATTTACCAAAACTCAACACACCAAACTTCTGAGTTTTGAGAGTAAGGTGAAGAATATTAGGCAAAGGGTGGTTATATTTCATAACAACCTTTTTTTTTAAAGAGGTCAGTTAAGCTCGCTTACTATTAAAATTATAAAATAGTTTGAGGAATATGTGCCTGTGGACAGTATTTATTCATTCTAGGACCGAAAACAGTACCGCGAGCTGATTGGAGTAACGTCGGTATCTGATCTCAAGCGAGACACAAAAAGGAGAGAAACTTTATAGATTTATTCGGACGTGTAGGTACCTTAAGGTACGTTGAATAGAAGCAACATAGAAAACTATATCTTCGTACTTACTAACTATTACATTTTTAATGTACAATGTCTCTTTTTAAAAATATTTTTAAAAAAAGACATTGTAAAGATAAAATTATGAGAGTATCGATGTATTTAGTGGAGCATTATTGCTAAAATCTTGGGTAGCCTTTTTTATAAAATATCTTTTAGACCTTCTAAAAACTTTTTTTATTATTTTGTGAACAATTAACTAATTTAAAATCCATAAAGACAAAATATTTCTTAATAAAAAATATAACCTTTTCTATAACGCAAATCGAGAATTTTTTTATTTGAATATTTAAAACCCGCTATTAATTTTCCATTTGGCAACCGACAAAACTGATTATAAATTACAATAATTAAACTATCCATAGCTTTGATAAAAATTTCTAGATATATATATTTTCAATTAAAAAAAATAATTCAGTAGTCTGTAGTAAACATTATTTATGATGTGTTTTATATAGCAGGTGAATTTAATTTTTATAGAAGCTTTGTGAAATCTGTTCAAATACATATCAGGTAATTAAACCGTTGTAATTTAAATTTGGACATAAGTTTTATGTACCTGTTTTATTAATACTTCAATTTATGAAGATTAAGAAGCATTTCAGTAAAAATAAAAAATAAAAAATTGAAAAATTGAAAAATTGAAAAAATAAGAAATCAATCAAACATAGGTAGAATCCAGAATGGTGAAAGTTACACGTTATGTGAAGTGGCCTAAATCAGACAATAAGAGAACATAAGCCCTGTAAATGCTTAGACTTCCATATTTCCTTTTTAAAGAGGTTTTTGTTTCTGCCAAACATAAATATTAATTCCAATTAGATGTAGTTACGGTTTGACATTGAAGTATTTATTTCGTTTTGATGAAGAAATATGTAAAAGTTATCTATTTATAAATGAAATAATATACAATAAGTATACTACTTTGCATATTTTTTTATGTGTGAATGGGACTTTGTTTTTACCATGTAGGCACTTTTTACACACACATTTCAACGTTTTATTTGACAAAGTTGATCGATATATTCTTTTGTTTTCTGTAAAATAAATAAAATTTTATCACGGATTTTATTAGAAAAAAATATTAATTAAAAAATATAGTTTCTGAATAGAATTTTCTCATTCTGTCAAATTGTAATGATTTTAACAGTAATTTTATTTAAAACAATCAGTAATTGAATAAAATGTGAATTATTCAAATTTAACCTTTACGTGAGCACAAGAGTTTGGTCCACCCCCGCCATCACTCATTGACCTTAGTTAATTTGCTGAGCAACGGCAGAAAAGTAGGAAAAATGAAAGGTTCTATGCAATCGACCAACGACTGGCCTCTCTTAGTGAAAAGACAAGGTGATGAATAAAAAAGCAACCTAGATTAAGACGTAATGTAATCCTACACAAAATAATTTATTGCGAACATACCTAATTATATTTAACAAAAATATAAAATCAAGAAACCAAGGTGTTTTTCTACTGACATTTCTTGATTTTTATTTTAATCATTTTGACAAATTTTATAGTTATGACCACTTTTAATTTGGTGTTCTATTTTTACCAGTGATACAGTTTAGTTAAGATCGACATCGTTAAACTAGTGATAAAAATTGCATATAACATTAGATTTTGTATAGCCTCGATATCGATGTCGGTACAAAATCTGGGCCCCGCTTATGATTGGAAGTTAACAAAGTTATCTTCGATCGTCTAAAGAAAAACCGATATGTGTGTACGAAAATTAGTATATTTGCATGAAAGCTTAAATTATTTTCGTTGGTAACCATAATTAATCACGTTTAAAAGAAAAAAAAATATGCGAATTCTGCTTTTCATTCAAAAAACTTAATTTTACTTTGTAGATAAAGTTAAAGATAAATTTTAACTTCCCATTGTTATCGGGGCCCTGGTGGAATACTAAAAAATCCGAAATCAAACTTAATATCAAGAACTGAGAAACATTGAAGTGGAAAAACATAATTTTAATAAATTAATTACATATTTTCAAGTTATAATTCAGTTTCTTACTGACAAGAGTTTTTATAATATTCATTTAAGAAAATATAGCATAAAAGATTAAAAGCATAACATGAAGAATAAAGATAGAATAATAAATAAACAGAAATATGAACATAATTTCGACCGCGCGTTGATATCTGTTAATCTGAAGGTATACTCGTACCTACAAAGAGTGCATACGCACTTTATAGGGTGGAATAAATAATACAGTTTTGTGCGTGAAGTAAAATTCTGGACGAGTGTTTTTGACTCAATACTCTAAAGTAAAAATTAAGTGGATATCGGATTGTTCAGCTTCATGGTGTTAGTAGGCGAGAGTGCCCATGAATGGGATAGATCATGAATGAGGCAATCGCCTCTTAGCCAAAACTACTGTATCAAAAAATACATTTAAAACATTCTACATCAGCACCACGATAAAAAACGTATTAACCTATAGACCGCAGTTTTTCGCCGGCAGATAAATAAGGTAGACTTTTTTCAAGTTTTTTGGGTAAAAAAACTGTTTTTAGTTGCGGTAATTTGTTTGAATGTATGTATGTATGGGATTTTTATATATAGTACAACGCCCTTAAGGTGATTTTCACAAAAATGGCGCTTTATAATATATAATATATAAAATATATAAATATATTCTGCACATTTTCCAAAATAAGATCATAAAGCTTTGCAGAAGATCCAAAAATATTTAATTAAAAAAAAATCATTTAAAAATCTCATAAATCCTCATTATTTTGGCGTAGTTCCTCCAAATTGTAAATAAAAAAAAGAAACATGAGATTTTTTACTAATTAAAAAAAAATCTTTTATTGGCTCTTTTATAAAGTTGGCTTACATGTCATTTAGAAACTTTTGCATTTCGACCGTCGATATTATGGAGCACCCCCAAGAGTCTCCCATTTCTCAATCCCAGAGCTAACAAACTGAGCGAGTGTCTCTACATACATACACTCGAATAATTTATAAAATACCAAAAAAGTGCATTAGGTTTTAAAATAAATAAAATGTCCGCCATTCGTTCCACGCGACGCGCCACATTAGGGGAACCCGGCACCCGGCCCCTGAGTTCGCGAGACAAAAGTTTTACAATAAAACGTTACAGCCGCGTCACGGTCAAATGACTTCTACACGTCATTTGCATAAGGTTCACAATCGCCTGCTGATATACCTAATGCTAACGTAATTACATAATCCGGAAACGTCCGCTTCCTTTTATATCGTGGCGAATAAGATCAAAGTTTACTACAGGTTGTGCTAAGTCGTAAATTGTCTACTTTTACAGGGTATTCTGAAAGTGCCTAATAAACGTTACAGGTATCATTATCATCATCATCATCACTTCCCTCCCACACACAGTGGTGCATAGGGCACTACTTTTAATATCAGTCCTACGTTTTATGTGCCAGTCCAGGAACATTGAAAAATTGCAATGTAGAAACACCTTTAAAAACAAATGTTTTAAGCCCACCCTGCCACGAATCAAATCCAGGACCTCAACAATTGTAGACCAACGTACCGACTACGACACAACGAGGAGACTTATTTTCATTTTCAACAGATTTTAGCCTAAGAGTAGCCATCGAGTCAAAACACTCGCCAAGTTATTTTTCACACTCAAAGTGTATTCTTTATTCAGCCTGGACACATACATATTAACATACTACATATGTATAACTAAAGAGCAGCTTTAATAAAAGAACATTTTATATTTTAGTTGTGGGGGGTACTTATTAAAGGCTTAAATTTTATAAGAAATGGAATCTGGGGCACTGTACCTATGTTAGTATGGATAACATTTTTTTAATAAAGCACAAAAAAAAACATAATCGTTTTGTGAAATATTGTTTTGCTCGTGTCCTTTTAAATTGCATTAATTTATTTCTATTTATACCTATTCACATATAGCGTTTTAAGGCCAGTCGCACCACAAACAGTAAAGTTACTTACAATATATTAAGTTTATCCAAACGTTTGTAGACCAAAAACTGGATTTTACCCCCTAGAGAGAGCATTTTAAATAAAGAAATAAGACATTTACAGAGCTTATGACTTGTTATTGGCTGGTTTAAGTGGTCACTTTACACACTGCGTATTATTCACCATTTTGCCTATGTTTGAACATCCAATATTTTTTCCAGTCATCCATCTGTTGATTTTAATGAAGTTAAATAGCTGAAACCTGTACTGTTGTGAAGAAATTCATCTGATCGAATTATTTCACATACTAGGCAACGCCGGAAATTTTTTTTCAAATTTTAGAAAATTTCAAAAATTCAGAATATTCAAAGAATTTCAGAAATTTTCCAAGTTAAAAGTTATGAAAGAACGTTTCCAAAGGCTGCCTGCCTATAATGAATAATAATACTTTATTTATTTATTTATTCACACTCTTTATCAAAATACAATTCCATGTTCACTTGTACAAAAGTTTATTAAAAGATACCACAATGACATTCAACATATATTTCCATTATGATTTAAATGTCAACACTGAGCACTGGCCAATTCTTAAAAAAAAAAAGAATGTCAAAAATGGTCACTGCAAACGCTACATGTCCTATGTGATACATAATATATCAACGGTATCTTATTAAACAAAAATAGATTCGGAAATAATGGCCGAAATACTAGTTTCCAAATAGAGAATCTTCAAATAACATTTGTAATCTGCAAGCTTGTTTTAGTACTAAAAAAATGCGACTAGATTAAAGACGTAAAATTTAGACTTTTTTGTATGGAGAAATAACCTGAGGTAATAGGCTAGTTTCATTGTTCACTGTGAACGGGCTGGGCGCTGAGCGCACTTTATAGATATTTTTTTGTAGGAAGATATAAACGGTGGTGGTGATTATAAACATGTTAACTTTAAAACATTATTATCGAAAGTCAAATATGATGGCAAGCTGTGCAAATAAAAAAATTACAAATCATTACATTTTTTAGTTACCCTGTTTTGACGAATGAGGCCCAATGACTCATTCGCACCTGTTGGTAAATAAGTTTTTTTTACCTTAGGCAGGTACCTTCTTGAACTTCCTTAACAAAATTACGCTTCAAGTAGCACTGCACCTTAACAAAATGGTAATTTGAATCAATCCCGATTTGGATCGTCCCACTGAAATGGCCGGTCAATTTTTACCGACTGGTGTGACCTTACCAGGAATCAATAATTGAGGTTCTTGGAACCACTCAAAATTTACATGGGGCATAGCAAATTTCATGGGTGGATTCATTTAAACTCTGGGAAAAGTTTTCTCACGAGTTTGGGCAAAAAGCAGCAAAATCAGCATGAAAATTGTTCTTCCTTTAGATAATGTAAACTAATGCATTAGGGTTTTACAAAATCTAAACATTTAGAACATTAATTTACAGAAGTTAAATATTAAATAAATTAAGTTTTATAATATTCCTCTTATCTGTACGCGATGGTGCATAGCGCACTGTATTGGTTCACCAAATGCAGCGTATCGCGAACTTAATAAAGATGTTGCATGAATATAAGGTGATCGGTCCCTCGGGTGCCAGTCCAAGGAAAAGCAAATATTATGGCGCACTGCACGTCCCTGATTTAACGAGACTGATAAATATTAAAGTACCAAATATATGTACGTCTAAGTTTGTTGTGGCGTCTGATAGACATAATTATTTTGCAAGTTCTCCAATAGTCAGACTACACCGGCTCGGAAAGGAGCATGGAGAAATTAATATGTTTCGATTATCATTGTCAGTTTCTATGTTAAAAACTCTTACGGATATAAAATCAATATAATTTACATCATTCGAATGCTTTAAAAATCACTCTTACTTTTTTTATTTCACTTACCTTCCTACACGTATATAATACCGACTGTAAACTTAATTGTTTTCCTTAAACCGTTTTAATTGTTCATACATATTTAATTATAAACCTACCTACTCCTATGCAGCATTTTATAATTATATCTATTTTTTTAGTCATTTTATTTATATAATGCGATACTTTTTTTTAATGTTGTTTATTAGAAAGCACCCAACATATTACTTACCATAAAACTTTTTTATTTCATTTTTTACATGCCATGTAAAAGCCCTCTGGGCGTGTATAGATAGTAAACAAATTAATTAATTAAAACTCAGCTTTACAACAAATATCTTATGTTGACAGCATTAGCATACGTGCGAGCTTTAGTCAATTTTCAATGTTTTATAATCATTAATTATATCAAATAACTACATAAATAAAATCATCTGCACCTATTCTCAATACAACTGTTCAATTTTTTTCTTTCAATAAAGTTCTCGCCTGAGAAATAAAAGATATACAAGAAACCTTAACGCGTCTACTTCGTCTAGAATACTATATATCTATTTTTATCTAATTGATAAAATCTAGGCCAAATCTGTTTCAGATAAAATTGGATTATGTGGTTTTGTACAATAATAATTGCAACAAACTAGCTCAAAATTTTACTAAGTAAGTATTTAAAACAATACATAATTAGATTCTTCGATTTTCCGAAGTATTTAAGTAGGTGGCCTGAAATATGTAAATTTATCTAAAATCCATTCACAATGGTGTATTTTTAGTCTCAACTTTATTTATTATTATGACATGATAATTACATATATTTTGATACTAAAAATACACGAGTACAAATCCGCACATACTCATTATTTATTATTTTTTATTAAAAAAATAAAAAAAAAAACAATAAATTTTCTTTACCCTTACAAAAAAGGTTTGGTTTATTTATTTATTTAAAAATATATGTCCATATATAACATTACATATTGCCATAAAAAATATATTTAAAAAAACTTATTTTGCAACAATCGTCACGATTAACTAGACATAATTTAGGCACAAATTACTTTCTAATTAATTAAAAACAAACACAATTAATCAAAAAATATTATTTCATTTTATTGATCGATATTATCGGGGAAAAGGATTTTGAAATTAAGGCGCAAAAGGCACTGTGTGTAAAAAATGCACCGAAGATAATTAATTGCAAATTCAGTTTAACTTACTGACTATTATGTATATTATTACGAGGACGTGTATTTGGGATACAGTTTTACAAGTTATTTTAAATAACTGTAGGTTTATTCTGTCACAATTTTGTTTCGTACGTTCGTTCGTTCGCCATGTATCTATCGTTTATAAACGCAATTAAAACCATATTTTGCTCTCGTTCCCTCTCATACGATACGAATTAGTTACAGTATAAGGCCACTGGTCAATGTTGGTATACGAACGTATACATTTAACAGAATAATCAAACATAACAAATATGTCATTTTGACCTAGTCGTGAATCACACCCGAACTTTAGAAATAGCCCAACTATCTAACCAACAAGATTTTATTTTATTTTTATGATTTATAAAGAAATGAAATGTTTATGTATTTGGGCTAAAAGGTTCATTGAAAAAGACGAAACGAGAAAACGCACAATCGAGAAAACGTTTTGTAATTGGACTCAAATACAATCAAAATATGATGAAATAAAAACAGGTACATAATTACTGATTAGTAAAAGAAAGTCAAATATAAAGCAGACTTACGCCTATGTAAGAATATTATATAAGGGTTAAAACAATCTTCTCGAGCAGATAGCCTTTCGGTATTATGAAATCCTCTCTAACACACTGATTTGTTAATAGTAATAGTGAAATTCCAGCCGAAATTACAAGCTTACCTGTGAGGCGGGTAATTCAAATATTTTATTATTGTTATCAAAAACATTTTTCACTTTGTGGTATGACATTTTACACTTATTTGTTTATAAATTTGTATAAACCACTTTTTTTTATAATTACACTTTGACCGGTTTCGAGGTTACTACCTCATCGTCAGGAATTTACAATATTTAATTATATAAATAGCAACGCGTGTAATTATAAGTTAGTTAAATTCCTGACGATGAGGTAGTAACCTCGAAACCGGTCGAAGTGTAATTAAAAAAAAATTAAGTGGTTTATACAAATTTATAAACAAATAAGTATTAAATATATTATTGAATACACGAGTGTTAAATATCTAGACATATATTTGGATAAATAACAGAGACCCATTGGGAAAGAAAAAACTTAAGTATTTTTAATAGATATTTCTTTAAAATTTTAGCGCGTAGCAGTTAAAAAGAGGTTCCACGAGGGTGAACTGTATTAGTGTAATAGAACAATGGCGGACTTGGAAGAAAATAAAAATAAGATAAAAACGGCGCGAGAAGCAAATGAAGTTTACATAGTAATGGGTTACGAGGCTAGAAGTCGTGGGAAGTTAAATTAAAATAATATATATTGTAAAGTAAAGTAGAGTGAGTGTAGATTTGGGAATGAGAACGTCATTAGTGAAAATAATTTAACCCTTACACGGTTTTAGTGTTTCTGTGATTTTTCATGTAAATCTCTTTCATTATATCGATCGGTTCATCATCACCATCATAATTCCACAGCTTATCTTAATCATTTTAGTTATATGATGGTAAAATGATACTGCTACACTTCATGTGCCTATTCAGGGACTATAAAATACTGTGTATTTTTAAAATGTTAAAAAATTTTAATGTTTAAAAAAAATAAAAATGTCCCTGAACTGACACCTGAAACGTAAGACTGATCACCTTACCTTTATGTGACAAAAAAATTGAGGTACGCTGCTTTAGATATACCAATGCAATGCCCGATGCAAAAAGGGTGCAAAAAGAAGAATGGGAATGATGATTTGTTACGCTTTATCGATATTTTTTTCGTTTATTGTAACTGTTTTAAACAACACTGGCCCAACGGAGCCGGAATAAGAATAAAAAAACTGTGTATTTTTTTGGTTTACTAAATTTGTATCACTAACTAACCCTACCTTGCCAGTAATACTTTGTAACTTTGTTCATCAGACGAACTAAATGTGAACTTCTGAGGAAGGTCCAATTAACGTGTCTACTCTCTCAATAATGTAGTGAATGCAAAAACAATTAAAATAGTAATCATAGATATTAAAATAATTGCATTAATATACTATAAAAGGTCAGTAGCAGACCATTCGTACTATGTCATTAGATTTTCTGAACCCCGAAGAAGTTGAAAACAATAAAATACTTTACACAAGAACCTTGGGGTAACTTCTACCTACTCGTAATTACGGGTTGTCGTTAGCGTGTCCAGGCCAAAAGGATCTTATTAAAAAAGGATGATAAGTCATAAAAAAGAAGGGAATGAACCTTAATGAGGAAATCATAACCCCGAATCGCGTGTTCCCATAAGGGAAAAGGATGGAAGCGTTTTGATTCATTTTTACTAAATGGCTTAATAAACGTTTGAAACTATTCCACGGTACTAGAAGGGAAACTAAACATAATCCATGAGAATTTCTATCGTAAATTAGAGATAAAATGTGAATGCAATGAATTACACGTCAACCCGCATCATGTCAGTTCATGTAGACAAGGAAAACGGGACGCTTTCTGTACAAATATTTTTGATAATAATGTTTAGATTAAGATAATGTGTATGCATTATAATTTAAATAGGCAGGTATCTACTTCGTAATTCAGTGCAAGTAATCCTTACATGTGAATGTTTTTACATTATTGCAGCTATATTATTATGAATTAGAGGCGAATACAAAATAGTAAAAATACATTTTGAAAGGGCTATTATATTATAATGCCAATGAGAAGTTAACAGAGTATTTTCTTAATTTTTTATTTGAAACACGAACTTTGTGGTTACTCATTATAAAAATAAAACAATTTTGTTTTTAGACACATTTTTTTTGACGAACGATTTCAAAGTTACACAAGCTTCTTTGTCAAGTTTTAATTTACTCATGGATCTTATCCTATTTTAATTTAACAGTATCTACTAAATATTGTGTATTTTGTACAGTTTTGGTAGGTAGAAAGAAAAATAGTGGTTAAAAATAAAGTTGTTTTATTATTATTATTCTAAAAATTTTATTCAATTATCATCAAAGAAAAGTAGATTGTTTGTATATATAATTTTTTTCACATTATATTTGACACAAGATCAATAATTTCAAATAACCGAAAAATATACTTCAAATTTGCAAACAAATATATATACGATACTGCGATACGATCCCACTTACTATTTAATGATGCTCACACTTACACACCTGAACACTTACTCTTTTGTTGTAACACAATTTAATAATATGTATGATTCTTATTTAGAAACTTTGCTGGTCTGTCTTTAAACTGTATTATTTTTAATATTACTAATTCATTGTCGACTGTTTGTTTCTTTAAAATAAATAATTAAATATTTCATTTTCGTAGAGAAAAATAGATTTTACTTTATAGAAAGTCAAAGATAACTATGAACGTCCCATTGAAATCAGGACCCAGATATATTCCGGTAATTAAGTAGCACTTTAAATTTATCTCATTTATTTGTTTTTGGTAGTGTGTATTTTTAAGTACTCCATATTAAAATTAGAATTTTATTTATGAGGGTACTTCACACTTAAATTTAAAGCCAAGTAATTCATTTGATCGCTACTGACATAACTAACAATTGAAAATCTCTCGGGGGGGCACATACAGTATTTATAAACCAAAATTTGGATACTCGTCGTATAAATATTACCCACATTTGAAGCATTTAAGTTGTTGAATTCAGTGATAAGGTGCTGTAATAAAATCACGCTTTGTATATTCGTAATTTTTGTGCGATATATTAAGCAGTTTGTCATTTTTCCTTTCCCATTCGGTATACTTTTTTCCTACCCTACATCCGGGGGCAAATGACCGTAACGCAGCGAACGGCGAGCGCGGGAAAGACTCCACTTCTCGCACCCCTAACCCCCGCCATTTTCATTAGCAATTCACTTATCTATTAATTGTTCAGAGATAGCTTTGTTCCACGAGTGGCACCAGTCAGTACAGGATGCTATCGTTGCCTATAATTGGAGAATTATCGTTGGTTTGCGCGCATTTCCTAAGGCAAATGAAACGCCGGATGTGCTGTAAAAAGAAAGAATTGATCAAGATCTTATATTTCTGTAAGAACTGGTATCAATAGCAAATTGTCTGATTCAATCGATTGTTTACCAATAGCAGGTAAAGAGGTAATACGTATTATTAACCACGCTCGTTACAAAATAATTCATTTTCTTTTTAAAGCCTACGAATCAAAGTGATTAAAACGCCACAAACACAAGGTATTGGGTGGTCTATCGGTCACATTTTAGCTGAAAAAAAAACAATAAAGTAAGTAATATAGTCTTCTAACATTTTATTAAAATTATTAATAATGCTATAAAGATCAACGCTTTTCTAATACTAGATATTGATTGCAATCCATATATGTATAAACATTAAAAAATATGAATTGTTTAACTAAATCAAAACTAGCTTATTGTGTGTATGCACTAAACATGTAAAGACATATTGTGGCAGCTATCTTGACCTGTTAAATTTGTTAAACTTACAATGGAATCTTGCATAAAATAAACCACTTATTATTCTCAATCTCCAATTCAGATTAAATATGCATTTTACAAAATAACGACTGTATAAGTACAAAACAAAAAAAAACAAAACTTAACAAACATTTATACATCACGCAACCCTATTGCGCATGGTTGAGAATGTGTGATTATATTTTATTGTTTTGTTTTGTTAAAATAATAATTTGTACAAGACTGATAGTTAGAATCAATAAGATGCATCGATAGGCTAGGTCCTAAGAGATGCGAGGATAGGCGTGCCTTTACTAAATTGATGGTTGCAACATGGAATAATGAGTTTCTAGCCCAGGTATGTTGTATTTTCTTGACGAAGTTATTACGAAGTATCGTTATGAATTATTTGGACAGGTGTATCCAGCGCCCGGGAGGTGTAAAGCACACACAACCCATATTTACCTCAGAATAAACAATAGCCTACAAAGTGCATAAGAAACTGTGAACTCGTTTCACAAAATTACAACCTGTATAGAATATATAAGGTGTAGCATTAAAAAAAAAGATAGTGCAAACGAATTTATGAACGACAGATACGTTTAGGTCATACAAAACATTAAAGTCATCTTACATTTACTAGATGGGTTTATAAATAAGTTAAATAAAAAAGCATCGAGCACCTTAGTTATTTAACTGTGTTTGTGCTTATAATGTATTCGTACTTTCGTTTTAATTTATTTTTATTATTATTCAAAACAAAATGAACTATGGTTTTAGGTTGAGAAAATATTGAGCTCATTTTATATAACTGCAAAGAAATTCTAATTATCTAATAATAAATCCATAATCGTTTCATACCTATATAAAATATTTTTTTATATAATATCTATGAGACAATATATAGACTAACCACCAAGAGGTTATAATACAATTCGATTAAAATATAATTGTTTATCTACCGTTAGCTTAATAGTTTTTTTTTATTAATAGGCGTCGATATGAAATTGATTAAGGATCATTGGTTTTCATTTTATGTCTTTTTTAGGTTGTAAAGCTTATCAGCCATAAAAACACGTATTTAAAAAGCTTTTTTCAATAAAATGTGGTATTTTGTATGAAAGCTTTTAATAAGGCCTAATTAAAGTCAGTCGATACTTATTTTGAAAGGAAAATAGTAGTCATTAATATAAATGTATGCAAACGGTGGTATTTATTTTCTAAATTTATTGCATAAATAAGTATATATATTTATTACCAGGGAATCTATATAAAACTAGTGAATTAGAAAACTAATACGGACCGTCCATCTAACATGGCTCAGCCTGTTCTAAGATGGAGATTTTTTTATATTTTAAAGTATAAGTAGTTCTATACTAATATAACAATAAATAAAAAAACGAAAACTACTTAATTATAAATGAATAGCTAATTAATTGTAAGAATCAAAAAATAATTATTAAATAAATATAAAGTATATATATATGTCGTAAGAATACACGATACTATGAATTAATTCATTTTTTTGTTTGTGTAAATAGGTACACTAAAATATTTTATTTGAAAACGTTTATCACCAACACATTAACGTGGTATTATTAAACATTCGAATGTGTTACTTTCTAGCCGGAAATACTCTTTTAGAATTTTGGTTCCATTTCACCAACAGAACTGTATTTCTATTTCACGTAGATACGGGTAAAATTCTATAAACACAAATAAAAAATGAAAATAGCAAATAACGAATTTTTCCTACTTTAAAGTTGAAGATAAATGTTATTGAAGTACAACAGTAAAAATTAACACAAAATAATAATTATTATTGTTTACTTTGACCTAGTTAAGAATCAAACCCGGAACCTTATGCTTGGTGGCTCAGCGCAGTCTACCAACAAACTGCTATACCATGGAACTGATCAAATTATTTATCAATGTGCAGGTACCTATTTCTTAACAATTTTACTTTAATTTGTTCAGCCAAAAATATTTCTATTGAAACTCTGAAAAACTTGTTCAATCAAACTGAGTGGGCAAAAACGTGTAAGCAAACGATTTTGTGTTCAAACTTGATAATTGCTTCTTAATTAGTTTAGATGTTATTTAATTAATTTCCTAATCAAACCACCATGGTATCTACATATGAAAAATTGTGTGTTCTTAACATCCTTGCTAAAATGATTGAAAAATTAAGATTCTTACTTTAACTAGCAACTTGAACAGGAAAGTTTTCATTTCATTCCATTTACATTATATATATTTTTTTTAATAGTAAAAACTATGTAGTTACCGGGGTTACGCCTTGTAAGGCGTTCAAGGGAAAAGAAAATGTATCTTGTATTTTTATAAATTAAAATAATTAATTTACTCTAAAACTAAAAAAAAAACTCCTTACTCTAAATTATACTAAAGGAAATAATATTACGTATTTCTGCAAAAAACATTTTAATTTTTAACTCTAAGCTTATAAAATATCACAATTTACGGTTATTTTTCCAAATTTAACAAATGCGTGGGCAGTTAGCCGTTTTTTTTTAACAATCGTTGATAAATTAACACGTATCTATTTATTTTATAAGACAAGTGATTATTACGTTTTATTAGATTTAAAAAAGAAAAAAATAATAATTAGTGTTATTTATTTTATCGATTTTTTTAAACATAATTATTATTGTTATTATTATGGATAACGTATATAGCGCTATTTTCAAAATATAAAATCTCAAGGGCGTTTTAAAAAGTGATTATATAAAGAAATAAATTTAATTTTAATTTTTTAAATTTGTATATACAATGTACTTTGTCACCACATACTAAGGATTTATTCAAATGATTTAGAGAACTTTTATGATGTTTTTATTTATCATTTAAAACTTTATTTCTCAAAAAATATATTCAAATAAATATTTATACAATAATACGCTATTTGTATACATTGTCTACTTATTCACATGAATTTTTTGTAAATTTTTATGGGTTACTTATGGTAAAAACTGAGAAAAAATTGGTACGTTCATAGTAGTTGCCTACAGTTCGAGTATACAATTTTAGAATTTAGAGTTAGAGCGTACTCATGTCTTAATGTAAACTAATTCCCAAATTAGCTCATTTTGCAACTGGGGTGAATGTACGATGTTCAGAAACAAGAATCTGCTTCTGGTTGGATAATGAATTCAAGAACAAGATTACAGATTGTAAGGTTTTTACATACAATATATAAATCGTTTGTGTCTATCTGAGCAAAATCTGAATTCAGCTAAAATCATCAGACGAAATGTTCACTGAATGTGTATTTTTCGGTAGGTATAAAATATATGTAATATTCAGTCTGCTATTGTTTTCCATAAAAAATAGTCAACTCGCAAACGTTAGAGATGATTTCATAATTTAAAAAGTAATAAAATATTGCCGAATATATTTGCGTTATGTATGTGCCCGAGTAAATTAATAACACAGTTTGTGAAATACAACTTCGATGGAGTGTTTTCGACTTGATGGCTGTTCTCAAGTAAATTTCTAAAAAGGAAATTGAGTTGAGAAAAGTCCGCCTCGTAGGGTAGTCGTCGAAGCATTAATCTACCATGCACGAGGTGCTAGGTAAGATTCCAGTCAGAGTGGACATGAAATATTGATTTAAATTATTTTTTTACCCTAGAATATTACAGTCCCTGGACTTAAAGCGTAAGACTGATCATCTTACTTTAAGGTAGCAAAAAAATTCGAGATACGCTGAGGTTGGTGTAATGCAGTGCGCTATGCGTAGAAGGAAATTATGATTATGATGATGAAAAATATAAACTCGCTTCAAAAATACTCGACAAACTGCAAGTGTATTACTTAAATGTAAATCACCTTAATTAATACGTTTAAAAAATTCAAGCATTCTACAGCGCTATTTGCATGATTAGAAATAAAAATTATAAATTCGTCGATAAAACTTCCAGATAAATTTTACGTACGTGTAAATTAGATAAATAAAAAATATGAGACGTATTAAAATTAAAATAAATACCGATGCATTGTGTATTGTACACATTGATTAAAGGCAATAAAAACGTTTCTACGTGTAAATAATCATTATAATATATTTCATTTATTAAAATATTCGAAAGGAATAATTTTCAATGGCCTATGTACTGATAATTTAGTGTTAAGGTCACCTCTACATTCCTATGTCTTCACACTTCTTGCCTCCCGCTAAGTCGACTCAGGTAAGCTGATCACAAGTTCGGAGTTCAACTTATATTTATGTGGGCTTTGGGGATATATTAATTGTACGTAAAATATCTCCTTTAGGGCATGATTTATAGATTTTTAAACGGTGTAGAATAGTGTGATGAAGTATTCATAGGTCAACTGAAGCGAGTACTGTTCATAAATGTATATTATTTCAAACACTTTGAAAAATAAACAACTTAAGCAAGAGGTACTTACTCAAGGTGTCATAAATTTACTGACACTAAGTCTAAAATTTTTATTTTAAATTTTATTTATTAACTTTTTCAAATATACATATTTAAACACTCGCGGGCTTATTATTATATGCCTTTTTTTTCAACTAACCAATAAAACGAATTGTGTTATTTTTATAATTATACTTAAAATACATATGCAAAAAGATTACTTTAAATAATAAAATCGATTAAAAAATATAACTGGCTTTATGTGCATATTATTATTAGTATCAACACGGATCTTCGGAGGGGGGGGGGGGGAACGGGAATTAAAAGAGAGGAAAAGATGAGAAATTAAGGACGAGAAATGAGATGTTTTTTTAGGCGTGATTTGAACAGAGCTTCTGAAGAAACATCTTTGATAGTGGATGGGATATGATTTCACAGTCGAGCCCCATGGACTCTATATGAGTCAGAGAAGAAGGAATTGTGGATGGGAATTAAGAGGGTGCTTTGAGATAGTAATAGACAAGTAATAGGTAAATCATGATCTGATTGCAGTTCAAATTATAAGAGGTATAAAAGAGCTTTAGGACTATGAAGTACAGTTAATAGAAGTGAGATGTTTTTTTTGTTTACCAGCGGTATATTAAACCTAGCCGCGATATCATAATTTTAAGAAAAATTACTTTTGATTTGACAATTTAACAAATAATATTTCTTTACGTCATAGTACCAGTATTTATTAAGCTAGGTTAATGAAAGAATTACCGGATATACAAATTTCAAACGAAAACGAAAACGTTATAAACAAAATTGTCACTTATAGATATGTATTTTACTGGGCTATTTTCACCACCAAGACAACGAAATAATGAAGAGTACAAATACTAGTTTATTAATTTGAGTGGAAACGACATACTTTAATAATTCGTATCAAAATAAACAAGGATTTTTCTATAAATTATCGACATGACTTTGATTAATATAATTTTATGTAAAAATCTTCATTTTTCGAAAATGTTAATATTTTTTAATTGCATTGTAAATAAGAGGTTTAAAAAAAAAAATTGTTAGTAAACTATCAACTTAAGCCCAAATTTTTATTTTCAATATTTTTATGTATCGTATTATCATCTCATATAATTCTGAAATTACTACTCCTGTGAAATCGCCTACGAACGAGGTGTCGTCGGTGAGTTGTGCTGACATTTAAAAGAAGAACACCGTAGCTGTCAAAATACACTAAACGGTTTAAAAACTCGCAATTTTTTTTTTTGATAAGAAATAAAAGCGCTCTTATAATTTGCCAAAATATTTCAATTTTGGTGGCCATTTTCAACGAGTTGTAAATAACTCACTATTAGAAAGTGGAAATCAAGTTGGGGTAGAGTGGGGCTCGAACCTCGGACCTCTGATCCGTGAGTCCGCAACGCTAGCCACGGGACAACAACCCGACTCTGGTTGCAACAACGTTATATTTAGTTAGTTATTCAAAATTATTTGGCGTTTCAAAACAGTTTTTTTTAAATCATTGTAATTAATTTTTCATACATTATCTGAAAAAAAACAGAGTGTTAGAAAATATTTTTAATATCCATTTCCCTGAACTTCCTCATTGTTTCATAATACAGTTAAATATCTAGTTTCATTAGAATATTTTTCTTATTCTTTGTTCTGGTAGCGAATACTAGAGTTCTCTCTCTATGTTAAAACCGAAATTTTGCGATATATCAGAAAAGTTTGTCGAAACGCAGATTTGCAACGATATTTGCCCGATTATTTAAGTATTAAAAAACCTGCTAAAACTAGAAATCAAACCAAGTTTGCTGCGTTTTTTATAATTCATTCTAATAAAAAACATTGATTCGTTATAAAGTAACTCAAATATCAGGTGGCTAATTGAGGTAGTCAGAATATCCTAATATAGAGCCTAAAATTATAGTTCGATTGTTATTTTAATGAAATCTGATTCCAGAGTTATAACACCAAACTAAATCTCCCCGTTCTATTTCAGCCTTAAATTAGGGTAGCCAGCATTATTAATCTGATCCCAAAGCGATTTAAAACCAGTTTTTAGAGGTACTCGTAAGTACATACGTAGGCATATTCTGTTTTTTCCCATCATGTGCTGTGAAGAATATTGTATTATGTAGATCAAATAATTTAGTAATTAAATAGAGCAAGCAGGCAGCTACTTTTCTCTCGGAGTAGAAAGGAGCGAGTAATCAAAATAAATTATCTAATTAATATTTTTTTCTTAACGAAGGTGTGAGCGTATCACAGCAATTATTTATTTTACATTACATAAATGTATCTGGTCATTATTTTACTTATATCTAGATTATTAATTTAACAATTTCACCTGAGAACAAGTTAAAACCTTTTGTTTTATTTTGCATGAGGAAGTTTAGTGCTATAGAAAATTGGCCGTAAAAAATATTTTCTTGCACTCGGTAAAAGTTGGAGCATTTAATTGTACGGCGAAGTTTCTAAAATCGCATGAAAACAATAATCAAAATTAACTTCTTTGAACGACGTCACTAGTTCTTCCGAATTGACCAATGAGTATTGTGATAGATTTCCAGTTTACGGGAAGTCAACCCACTAATCAGCAGAACTCACCGAAGAAAACTTGTGACACACAGGCGGAGAAATTTCAAAATTACGAAACTTCGGAAGATCATAGCGCTGATAATGCGACGCATAAAAATATTTTTTTTGGCTTTATGTAAATTAATATTATTTTCAAAATTTTTTTTTTTTTTAAAGGAATTCTTCATCTCCGTTGAGATAACTATAAAATTCATTGAAAGATATATTTATTTATTTAAACGTATACAAAGCACTTGGCGGGTTTATTACTTTGCAGCAAAATCTTCCATCTTACAACTAAACAAAATTAATTTATGATTTTAAAAATATAAAAACATGTTTTAACATAGAAATTGTAAAATTCTGTTCGGGTGTAGTATTTTTTTGAGAATATTTTTTTTAATAAACTCATTTTTTTTTTTACGTAGTGCCCTGCATTTATAACGTTTACAAAAACAATTCAATTCATAGATACCTACACTTATAAGACATAATACTTGCATTATTTATCTCGACTTCGAGAGTAACCGCACTCCTCCGACCACTAGCGTGGAAAATTTAAGGAATTAAGTAAAAATAGACACGCAAACATATACAACGTGAGTCAAAGCAAAGCTGTTACTGTAACTTTTCAACTTGGTGTTCACAATGGAAAATGCTGTCTACGTTGATTATCTCCGAGCTGTGGTTTAAGTAAGGTATCAAAAGGTTCGATGATTGTATTTTTTCCCTTCAAAAACTCATCAACATATTTTGTTTCACGCAAGATCTAGCTGTTTCTCTCCACCTCCTTCCATCTCTTTTACCTGACTGTATCTGGAGCTTGCACGTGTGTGGAACAGAGGAATGTTAATAGAATAGTGATGTGATGCAACTATAATGTAGAGTTCTAGGGGAACCAGAACATAGGATACTTAAGGTATCCTAAGGCGGTCAAATAATAAGTCTGTCAAAACAATGTCATAAAAGAAGTCCCCCCCTGAGATGCAGTCTAAAACAATAATCTTACGATTATAAATTCCTTGGTTAGTTGGGTTAACATTTTTATGTTCGAGTTTATTGAGTTTAAGCAGTAAAAAGACAAAGTTAAAATCTGGATTGAGATTTAATTGACTCGACTGCAGTAGTTTTTTTTTTATTTTTGGTTTATATTTTATTTTTTTTAATCTTGAAATATAAACATTTTCTTATGTATGCTCTAATAATAACAATGTACATATATTTCATTTACAAGTTATTTAACAAATCTTTCTTAACCCCCTGCTTGAATTCCGATGTATTTTTTTTCTTTATAAAAGTTTCTTCCAATTTCATAATATTGCCCATATGTTAGTACTTTTAATTCATTTTACATCAAATTTACATTTGTGTTCGGTTTTTTTTCAAAATTATTCTTTAAAGCTTTGTTTTGTTATATGATTTTAGTTTGTTCAAATTTTCTTGGTTTGAAAGAAATAATATGCTGCTACAGTAGTTAATGTGTGGTTCAATAACTGTGGTTTTTCATGAATCCTTATCAACCAATCTTCTAATTCTTTCTAAAATTGAAAAAAAAATGCAAACTTTTTCGTTACTATCTTACTGTTTTGATGAAATGTAAGTTTGGAATCTATCATTACACCCAAATATTTAATTTCACTAACTTCATTCAGTTTTTCATTATCTGCTTCAATTGACGACGTTACTTCTATTCTTTTGTTTCCAATATTCATATACACATTCATTATTATACATGGCTCATCGCCCTTTATAGAATACGAAAATCAACAAAATAAAATATATTTACGTCCATTTATGCAATATAATCTGCTTTCTCAAAATTACGGAATTCAGTCGCAGAATCATGACTTTCTTCGAAATATTATGTAATGGGGGATATTTTTATCAACAGTCACAATATTATCAAATGATTCAGTCACTTGCAAACATTTACGAAATCAAGAACAAGGTCAAAAGTTACGGAATCACAGTTGTTCCTGAGATTAAATTGTTTTGGCATGTTAAAAATACACTGCCATATGCAAGCGCTTGCACGAGGAGATTTAATATTTTACCAATAACCACTCAACCTCCTCTTGATTAAAAAAAGGCTGGTAGCTAGTACTTTGATTTCAGTCAGATTTATGTGAAAGATTTGGCAAAACCTTACTTTTTTAAAGCTACTGTCTTATATTACAATGTTTTCGTTGAGATCATTATAGATATTTTAAAATTTATATAAATATTATAAAATTGCCATAAAGGCATCTCAGTTTTTTTACCATTTGTTCGATATAACTTTAGGAGTTCTTATGGTATATTTAATATCAAATATCTAACATCGCAATAGGGAAATATCACATACTACGAATACCGATAAAAACATATTATATGAATTGGATTTAGAAAAATTAATTGTATTTTAATTAATAATAAAACTAGGTATATATAATCTAAATATTTCCTTAACTACAGCTGTAATTACAATAACCAAATTCCAAATATGAAATGTATTTATAAATCGTTGGACATTCGAGTAGATTCAATTAAATATTTAGGCATTTATAAAGATGTAAATTTAAGATGGACTAATCAAATCGAACATATTAAAAATAAATTGAAATAACAAATATACTTTTTTAAAACTATAAGAAATATAATTAGCCTAAAAGAACTTGTAAAAATATATTACGCAATAAGTCAATCAGTTTTGGCATATAGAATAATTGGATGGGGATGTGCAAATGACACATTCATCAAAGAAATAATAATTGCACAAAAATCTTTAATAAAAATTATCTTAATAGTCCCAATCAGAACTAGCTCCCTCGGTACATTCGTAAATCTTAATGTAACATCTGTAAAACTATTTTATGTGAAAGCTCTGTTACTGTACGCAAACAAACATTATTCTCTACTTTCCCTAACTCCTTTCACAAATACAAGAGTTACAAGATACTCCACCCTGATGCTGCAAAAACAATTAAAAATTAATACAACCTTCGGTCAAAGAGGATTGGCCTACTACTCGGTTAAAGTGTACAATCAACTTCCATTATCCATAAGCACAAATATTAAGTACTCACAATATAAAATTGCTATTAAGAAATGGATAGTGGAGGTGGGTTGCGCACGGATCGATGAGTGGATCAAGCCAAATAGGTGAAAAATTGTGTTCAGTTTATGAAATTTGGTCTACAGGTCTATGTGAATTGGTTATATTTTTTATGATTGTTGTAGTTTATATTGCTTATTATTTTAATGATAATTGGGTTAATTAGATTAATTACGTTCTTACTTTATTATTATGTTAACTTTGTTAAATAAATCATTTAAATTAAGTTGCACTTATTGTTAAACGTTTTCCTCGGCACGAGACATCCCAGTGAGGGAGAACATTATTCTCTATTTAAAAAAAATACAAACATTGTAAAAGTATAAATAAATAAATACTTGCTGCAATTGGAATTCTGATGCGGTGCCTTATGCACAACTGGGTTCGGATATGGAAATGATGATGATAATGCAATGGATTTACGCGTATTTAAAAAAAAAGTAAACCCACAATAAGTATTTTGTAATAAAAATCTAAAAAAGGTTCAGGGAAATCGGGTATTTAATCTCACAAGAGTAGCTTCATATTTGTAAATGAAGACTGAACTGTCCATAAAAAATGAAAAGGGTATTAGGGTAATTTTATCTTTTGTATTTCTATTGTCAAAAAGAAAATATCTTCCTCAAAAATGCTACCGTAAAATGGTTTCTTGGAATGATAAAACATGTTATAATCCGATCTAAATTTAGAGCTTAAAGCTTATGTAGCTACCGTATTGATGGTAATATGTAATACGTACACAAATACAATGGTTTTGATGTATCGTAAATGGAATAAAAACACAGTATTTTAAATTGTAAGAGCAAGTAAGAAAACTACTTATTTATTCAAATATTTAAGTGCATCATTCACGCCATGATGTGTCTTACTGAAGGTGTTCTTAAATGGAATTTCGTGAAAATATGCCACGGCAAGATTAATAGTATATTATGTAGTATGTAGGAAGAAATATGTCATTTATTAAACGCGTGGTGAAAAGGATCGTGAATAGATTCCATAATGCGCGTATCGATGAATTCACGGGTAGGAAGCGGATTATCACTCAACACACTCCGTCAATAGCTACAGGATCTTATAGGTACAATATAAGTTTTTCTAGAGGTATTTGGATTAGTATTATTAGAAAAATGTCAAGTTGTGGCCATAACTTTGTTTCTTGTGTCAAACAAAAAAAATATTTCACACAAAGCGGAAATTCAAATGTTAGTACAATAATAAGAAAGTGGTATTTTTGAATAATTTTTTTAATGTATTTATTTTTGTCGATTACAAAAAACTATGGTAAAAATGCAATAGAAAATATTATGAAAAAAAATTGACCTAAATATAAATCGAATTTTTTATTGATTAGAAAGCGTTCAAATTTCAAACAACACACAAAACTTCACAATTTTTATAGAAACATAGAGAAAAAAAAAAAAAACGTTTTGAAAACATATCAATATATTGGGTGTTAACATAAGTTGTGTCCGATTTTTTCTAAATCAAGAGAACTAGAGGACACAACAAAAAAAACAAGAAAATGGTCTTCTTCATTATTTCACAACAAATTAGTCGAAAATTCATGGCATCTTCGCAAATATTGTGAGCAGCTTTGGCAGCTTTATTCTATCGATTAAACGTGAACATGCTCACTTATGTCTACTTGACATTCCATTTTCGAATGACGTACTTATTATTTTTACCATTTTATTTTACTTTTAGTGCTCATTTATCAATTTCAATTTGTAAAAAACGGACACAACTTATGTTAACACCTACCACAATTAATTGACTAATCACGGTAGCGCAACGCAGCTTTACAAATTTATAGTGATAAGTTAATGGCTGGATTGTGTATATCACAATAATGTTTTTTTATACTAGGTACTTTTAAAACAAAAAAAAACTATGTTTCTTTATTATTTTGAAGACTGGTAAAACTATTATTCGCATGTTAAGTATGCGCAAGAAACGGAAAATCGGTAGGGAAAAGGAATGTTCAATAAACAGAAAATAATAAGATAAGACAAGTAAAGAAAAAACTCCTTCCTCTTCCTTAATCTAAATGAGTTTCTAGAAAGCATATCTCAATTATCATTTCAATTATGTTTGTGTATTTTTTTCTATTGATTTCAATGATAATATTATTTTATATATTTTATTATATAAGAATCTTAATTAATATAATTCATATTTTAATATTTATTTCAGTTTTTTGTTTTTACATTGTTGTCTTTAGAATTTTATTATTTATTATATATACCTTGTTTTATCTGGATTGTTATTTTATTGCATCACATGTAATTATAATTTAATTAATTATTTTTACTATGTATTTTTTATTGTTAATTATTATGGCTTACCACGAGCACAGCCTAAAAAGCCTTAATAAGTTCATTCATATTTTAACGAGTTTAATTTCGAATTAATAAATAAATAAATCGCTCCTCCTTTCCTCTTTCTTCTTAATTTTTTTTCCCATTGAGTAATAGTATTGATTTAATGTAATTTATAAACAAATCCAGTTATATCTATTTTTAAACGAGTATATCTTTAGTTTTTTTATTTTAATATTCTATTAAATATGTTTTGTAATTTGAATTATAAAAATTAAACTTTTATTTTATTGGTTGGTAGGGAGAAATTGCCATTTGGCAATAAGCCCGCCAATGTACAATTAACATCACATACGAAAAGTTGAATAAATAAAATTTAGTGATAGAGTTTCAAAAGAAATGCTACCACGAAGCAAATTGCATTGTACTACCTATGCAGCATTAGATTTTATTTTAAAATTAGGGAAATGGAACAGTGAATACATCTACTAGGCAAACTCAAGTAAATAATTTTATTTTGTATTACTAATAGTTCGTTTGCATTCTTGTGACTTAAAATATCTATATTAAAGCAACATTAAATACATTCCTGTCTATTATAATGTGCATTTATGAGATGTTAGACATGAACGTAATGTTGTGGATGTGTTGTATGCTCTGGGAGTTATGAGATCGTTATCCCATTTATTAGAAATATGGAGAAATAATAGTGTGAACAGCAGGCGTCAGGTAGTTAAAGTATCCCTTTGATTACATCTAAGATGTATGGATGCTGGATGCATTTTGTAAGACCTATTTAAGAAGAATCAAAATACAAAGGTTTCCCAGGACCGCACGAGGATATAATTACTGGTCGTATTCTAGAAACATATTGTTAAAACAAAAAAATACAATACAAAAAGGAAATATCACGTTTTTAAAGTAATAAGGGTCTTTGAAAAACTGTCCAGTAAAAAAAATTTTTGGCTAATTATTAGTAGCATAAAAAACAAATTTAAATTTGTAATTATGAATTCCCGCAAAAAACAGTCATTCCATTGGCCGCGCTCCTAATACGTCACGATTCATGTTTATTTATTCCAGGCCATTGAATTTGTGTAGAACAATATCACGAATCTTGACGTCACAACAACAAAGGCCAAAAACGGTGCATTTTCTAGCAGCGTATTTTTATTAAATTACTTTTTTAAATGTTTGTATGAAAACATTTCTCCAGAATATCCGTATTGATTTTCAAAATACAATTAATTATTCTAAATCCAATTTATATAATATTCGTAGTATGTGATATTTACCTATTGTGTCAGCAGAATCTCTCTTATGACTGAATTTAGTTTTTAAAATCTGCATGAAAACTATTAAAGTCCTTTAAGCAATTGGATTCGATTTAAACACCTGCATTTTTTAAATATTTCTTAATTATGCGGCAATAAGTATAAGTTTTTATAGACTATGGTAAGTAAACATTGAAAAATTATCTATGGTAGGGAAACAAAAAACTACAAAAAACATAATTATGTCGCTTATTATTTAAATAGCTTTTATTAGTGTCTTCGCTTGCGCGGTACTAAGAAGAAATAAGTTAATTTATTAGTTTTGTCGTTCAGTAATAAGAATTTTCCCACTGGAACGATATATTTTTTCAGAATGAAAATAGCCCGTCTCAATTGCCGGCTCTCTTACTATCGCTTAGCAAAAAAAACAACGATACGTTAATCAATTGCAACGTAGCATCGTTATTCTGCCTGAACATTAATTCGTTTTTCGACTAAGATTTTTTTTGAGGGAGTGATATTTTTTTTAATAATTTGTGAGACTTGTCCGCTCTATGGCTACCCTTATACAAAAAACCACATCAATCGGTCTCTCCGTTATGACCTGAAGGAAACACAAACATACAGACACGCACACTTTCGCATTTATAATATTAATATGGATATATCTGCATAAAAACAGATAATTATGTGCACAAAAGATGCACTGTTTATATATGTTATAAGTGGGTATACTGACCGATTAAATATTTTAACACCAAAGAATATGTTGTAATTCTACAATACGCCAAAAATATTCGCACCAATCAGATAATAAATATTGTTTTCAATTAATCTTTTTTCGTATATTGTCGAAGCAATACTAATCAGCTATTGAACCTCTAAATAAATTTAATAAGAAAACAAAGGATTACAAAAATACCCGATGCTGCTCTGTGTTTATTTCAAGGTGCTCATTTATTATTAGTTATCGAAAGGGTTCAACACAATAAATTGGTCGATGGATAAAAAAAAACCCAGTTCACGATAGTGTACCATAGATCACAAATGGGTGGTAAAATAACCACCTCGAGAGATAAATACATCCTCACTACGCTCCTCTAACAAGGCTGTTGAAAACGTGAAGTTAAACTTTTGTTTCTTGATTGCGTATTTATATAAATTTAATGTTGATTTATCAGATTTATATTGAGAAAAAAATATCTATTTGAATTTTGGAATGAATTTTTACGTTTTAACGAAAATAACTTTTTTTCAGTGTATTTTGATCAGAATGGAATAGTAAAAGTAGCTAAAAATAATCATAATTATCATAGTTTTATTGACAAAAAATACTATTTCTTTATCTACAACATACATACTTAGGTAATAGATTTCTCTGGATTATGTCTAGTCTGCCGAACTAGGTACAACCTGTTTTGAGGCATACATTTTTATGCAAAAATGAACATTAACATGACAACCTACTAGTTGATCTATAATTAGTTATACAATATTTCAATATACCATTTATTATTTGAGAATATTTTTAAGTAAGTTTTCCGATTTTCCTCTACCTAAATCCAGTAACCGTTTTATAACAAATGTATTTAATTTAATATATTAGTTAGTTTTAGAGAAACTACAAGAAAAAAATACAAACGATAGAAGCCGGTAGAAACAATTTTTAAATCTTCTGATTATTTCACTACTTTCGCACATTTTTTTCCCGATGAGGACATTCTCAAATCTGGCGTCCTCATATGAAACGGAAATAGAATGCATTATACTTTATACTCGTATGTACCTACTCATATTAAACACACATTTAAAAAATGATTTCACAACTAGAAAATTGGGAAAGAATAACGTCTTTCGGTCTAGCTATAGGTATATTAATATTGGGAGTTGGCTCTCATGATAAATTATTTTAATGGAAAAATTATTAATGGCGGAAATGCAATAATGGAATGCATATTTAAGCATACTAAATACGTATGAAAATAAAATGCTTCCTTGGTTGTCGTATTCAGGCTCTATTTTATACTCGTTTGCCTCTTTGTACTTTCCATAAAAATAATTTTATCGAACAAGTTATTGCAAATTCTTGGTTAATTTCATTTTGTACGGTTTATTTCTTACAGTTAGGATCAAATCGCATATTTGAAAAATTGTAATGTAAAAATGTGTATTTTTATTATTTTTTTATTATTTTACTTATTAAGGAAAAACAACAGTTGATATATAAGAATACAAAATATAAAAAAATAGTACATACATCCAGTCAAAGTTTTTCACAAATATGATGAGAAAACATGTTACATAGTAAAGAGAAAAAAATAATATTACATAGACATATGAAGAAAAAAAAGAGCTCTTAAGAAGGTTAAGAGATGAGGAAATAGAGTGGAGGAGTTGAGGAGAGGGATTTTCATAATATAGTTGACTAATTCAAAATTTTGATATTATAATAAAATAAACATAATTAAAGGAACATAAACTTATTACACACTGACAATTTTTTTATTTTACAGTGTTTCAAAAAGTTTTTTTTTGAAGTCACAAAATTCTGTATTAAAAATATCTAAATGGGGACAAAGTAATTTTAATTTGGAGCAGCTACGATAAATAAACGAGTTTTGAACATGATTTTTTTTGGGCAATAAATTATAAAAAAAACAAACTTGTCGTGTTGACTTTACGGGACAATTGATTGAAATACTCTACAAGAGATATGGACTATCGATAAAATTGTTTAAAATTTTGAAGAGGAAAGACAGATCAGAAATGCTTCTACGTTTAGTAAGCGAAATTAATATTAGCTACTTGGTTATAATAATAATAATATGATAATAATATTTGGCTGATTTATATAGCGCCATTTTTGTAAAAAATCATAAAAAGGGCGCTTTACAATTGTACACAAATGAATCATTCTTATCGTTTTATTTATTGATTATTCTAGCCTATAATAGAATATAAAAACCTTACGATTCGAGTAGAGCCGCATTTATAAAAAAAGGAAACGTGTTTCTTTTTAAAATAAAAATCAGTGTCCGTGTTTACTATAAAGCACAATCAAACTACTTTTTACGTAATAGAGATAATTACATTTCTAATTCGACAATGCTGGCATTTACATGGAAGAACTGTTATTAAAAGCATCAGTTACCAAAAAATGCCATAAAAAAGAAGCGAGTTAATTTATGTTGCCTGTACAAGCAAAATAATCGGCTGCCAAAAATTTAAAAGCAATTTATAAAAATGATCATTATCCACCAACAATATGATCCCGCTGCTTTCAAATTAGTATAATATTAAATGTAAATAAATTTTAATCAGTTGTATTATATATTGGTGTTTTACGTTCGCGTGTTATTAACCGTAAGCCACATAAAATTCTTTGATGTTTTACTACTAATCAGGCAACGAAATTTGAAACCTTCTACTTAAATGGTGATAAATATAAAATTAATGTAATTAACATTCTTAAAATGTTATATTTCAAGGTCGTTCTTAGAAAGTCTTACAAATGGATGCGATCAAAAACGGGTATTTACGTACATATTATGTTGAGTAAACCAAAAGAAGACATTTGTATACCTGCAAGGGACAACTGGAACATTTTCTTTCTCTGTATTCACAACATGCAAATTTTATTAATGTTTATTCAACTATAATACTGAATATTAATTATTATGTTTTGATTGAATATATTTTTATTATTCATGGTATCTTGAAAGTTTTATCATTATGAATGTTATATTAAAGCTGGGTATATACTTTATTTATTTATATAAAGACACATATTTATTTTATTTTATTTATTCATTCAAAATTACACTAGGTTAAATATTAATGAACTAATTAAGGCTTTTTAGGCTATGCCCGAGCCAAGCCATTATAAATAACAATAAAAATACAAAGTAAGATTAATAAGATTAAAGTGTAATGACATGTGATGCCATTTAATAATAATCTAGAAAAAAAAGGTGTAAGTAATAAATAATAAAATTCCAAAGAATACAATGCAAAAAAGATAATCAGAAATAATTTTTAAAATACAAATTATACAAATTAAGATTCACACATAATTAAATATACAAAATAATGGTATCATTAAAATCAGAAAAATAATAGTAAAATAAAGTAGGATTAAAAAAAAAACAAAATAAGAGATCAACAGAAATCAACAGAAAAAGTATATATATTTGAAAACATAATTGAAATGATAATTGAGATATATTTTCTAGAAACTCACTCAATACTATAGTAAGAAATATAAGAAATAAGAGTAATAGATATTTTACCAAATAATAGTACGTACTAAATTAAATAATACAAAAATATATAAAAATATCAAGATATATAAAAAGCAAATAAAAGTAAAAGTATGGAAGGAAAGCAGATTTGTAAATTTTTGTTAATTGCTAATCTCGAACTTTAAAAAAATTGACAACCTCGTCCCTATCGATGTGCAGCAACCAATTGCAAACATTTTTCTTAAATACATTGGCACTTGTGGAGTTCTTTATGGCTGCCGGAAGTTGATTACAAAAATTCGGAGCCAGGAAAGTAAAGTTTCTTTGAGCTAGCTTAAAAAAATAATAAGGTATCCCTAACTCTATGAGGCCAAGAGCCAAGAGCTACTGTAAATAATCAATAATTTCTATAATGCACCGTGGAAAATGCATATACGAGTACATTATATTTTTTGCAATTTATGTTTTACTATATTTTGTGATAAAACATGGTGAGAAAAATATTTTCATGGCAAGAATATTATGAATATGAAGAGGTACTTGATAATTAAAATTTTGTATGCTTAAAAAACATTTTAATATGTACATTAGACTTGAAAGCACGATTACATTACAATGAAAATAATACTAATTTGACTTATTTTCCTTTTTTTCAGTAGGTGCGGTGCATTAAAGAGAAATTCCATAGCACAATGAGTACTTAATTTTTTACTACGCATTAAGCTATTTTTTTTCATTCTCTCGTTGTTTTATAGATAGTAAATATCAATAATCTTTGAGACCACTCGACTCTTATCAAACGAACGTAAAAAAAGCTTTATTGATCATTTACTTAAATACCTAAAGTTATCGACAATATCCGGTAATTACGTTACGATTTTTTATGACTACATCACCTTCAAATGATATGTATCTACTTAACTTACATGTACATATTGTACATGTGAGGAGGTTGATAAAATTGAATTTTAAAAGTTTTAAACTTGACACCCATATGAATAATAATATTGTAAGGCGGAACTTCTTTAAATATACGAAAAAATAGAAAAAATAATGTAAAACATGTCGTCGGAATCATAGAACAACGACGGATGTGCGAAAAATGCGACATTGACATTCTTTTTTATTTGATATTGAAAAAGTATATATACTCGTATAAAGCCTTTTTTCCATGTTTGAAAATAAAATATTTGTACTAGTATAACTGAACCAAGTATCAAATAGTATACTTCTGTACTAATCAAGTTGTGACATAGTGTCAAAAAAATATTAAACCGCTCTCACGTAAAGTTGAAATAAATCACATGCGTCGTTGTTATGCGATCCCGACGATATTTCATCGTTGTACCACTTTTCACCTATTGTACCTTCTGTGCGTGAGTCAAACGTCTTTTTAAACTATCGTATTGTTTTTATTGTAGTATAATATTCATATTTATTTTTTTAGTTGGTTATGGTTAATTTATTACTTTGCATTTCATTCTTAAATAAGATCACAAACGTAAGTTTAAAAAAAAAAACGGTAAAATTCATATAATTATGTATCATCATCATCATTCCCTTTTCGCAACTAATGGTGCATAGGGCACTGCATTAGTACCCCAATCGAAACGTATCTTGATCATTTTTGTTACATGAAGGTAAGATGATCAGTCTTACGCTTCAGGTACAAGTCCAGGGACTGTAAAATATTGTAGTGTAAAAACACTCTTTTTAAATAAATATTTCATATCAACCACGTCGGGAATCGAACCCGCGACCTCTTGCATGGTAGGCAAACGCGCTGACCACAATAATTATGTAAATATTATGTATACTATAAATATATAATATATATTTGAACTATAAAAAAAATGACTAAAACAAAACTTGAATGGATAGGGTCTCATATTTATATTTTTAAAATATTATTTAGGAATTTATGAATATACCTAATATACAAAATTAAAATGTTCATATTTTGCATAGTACTTCGTGCAAACTTTTTTCCATTACTTTAAATACCACTATACGGTTTTATTTGAGCCGGGTAGTGGTCCCGTGGATAGTATAGCGGACTCGCAGATCAGAGATCCGAGGTTTATACCTCATTCTACGTCAACTTGATTCGCATTTTTCAATAGTGACTCATTTAAAATGGTCCAGAAATTAAAATAATTGGATAAATCATAAGAATGCAAATATTTCAATTTTCTTAATAAAAAAAAATTAGTATTTTGAATGTTTTTTTCATAAATGTTAATATATATAAGTATTCAACAACTTACTGACTTTTTATGTCTACCGGTTTCGAGACGTATCCGTCTCTTCGTCAGGACATTCACTACATTAACATGCAAATACTTAAATATACTTTCACCTTTACCATCACTATAGTATACATAGTATTTACGAAAAAAGAAAATATAACAAATTGAAAAAAAGTTGGTTAGTGGTTAAATACTAATATTTACTAACATTAATTAAAATGTTTGACCACAAAGTTAATGCTTAAAACATAAATAATATGAATGATTTCGTTTGACTGATAAAATTAACCTAATCCAAATTAGTAATAGGAGGAATGAGACACGTAATTTTATATGTAATTTATTCCATTGAACGAAATGGCCCAATTTGTATGATAAGTTCATGTAACAAGGTGTGTAAGGCTAGTTGATAGTGCAGTATGTGGCATGAACACAATAGTAGAGGCAAGTGTGCTTTGTGCATACGAATAAGGAGTTTTATTTAAACGAGTAACTTGATGGAGGCAATTTATTACACGGTGATATGCGTCCGTAGAAACTCTATACTACGTGTACATACTACAAAAATATACAGAGGTACAATTTACACATATATGTAGTATAAAATAAGAGAGTTTAGCTTTTTTAATTAAAAAAACAGCATTATTTTACTAACCAAAAAGTATTTTTGAAATCTTGTGTACTTTTTTTTCTTTAAAATCCACAATAAATTTGGTATCACGTCTTTAATCGTATGCATGTGAGATACGAATTACATAAAAATATATAAAATAATATCAAAAGTACCATAAAAATGTGTTTTAATAGATAGATTACTAAATAATTAAAAAATAATATATCTAGATATTTCAATAAAGATAGAGAACCTCTATATCTAATTTCCATTATATCAATATTTAAAAACATGCTATTACCGGACCCCGTGCAATGTAATAATCAATAACTATTTTTGTCAGAACATACTTTGAATGACAGATCCATTTGCAACGTGAAAAATGTATGTTTTAAACTTAATTTTATACAATATATCGCCCCTTCGGATTGACAAGATTCTAACTAACAATGAGGTACTTCAGCCCTACGGGAAATTGAATACAAAAAATGTTCTCTTGCGCGGGATAAAAATTAGAGCATCAAATTGTAGCAAAGTTTCTTGAAAATGTACGGAAAAAATAATAAAAAATATTTTAATAAAAACGCATTACTTTGAATGACGTCACTGGTTCATATGAATCAACCTATGATCTGAGAGATATGGCAGATTTCCGGTCTGCTTGTCGTTTCTGGACCAATGGGAAGAACTGAATGAGAATAAGCGGAAATGAATATCTGACGTCACACGCGGATTTATTTCCGAAATACAAAACTTCAAAAAATCGTAGCGCTGATATGTACAATATGTAAAAAATTAAAAAAAAATTTTTTCGTTTAGTTTAATAGTCTATTGACAAATAAAAAAAAATAAAAAACCGCTGAACTTCCTCATTGAGTTGATTTAGTTACCGACTGAAAACAGTTCCATTTGCAATAGTCTTTATTATCCCCAAAATAACACCACATACTGGATATTTAAGGAATTAGGAAGTGTTAAAAGTTATATGCATCGGTTATTTCGTATGCTAGAGTTAATAAAAAATTGAATAACACAATGCCAGTGTCAGGTAGAACCTTGTTATTCCAAGTGGTGGATACACAGCAGAAAAGTGGAAAAACTGGACGTACTCTTTACCAAACGACGTCATAATATGTGTTGTATTTATATTTATACTATTTATACTATACTTATCACTTTTTTCTTTATTTTACACCAAAATTATATGTTTTTTAGGTATTCATTATATTTCTTATAGTTTTAGAGAAAATATTAAAAGTACACTGACTGACTTTCTACACGAATTAATATTTTCTACCCATCCAAGAAAAAATACAAAAGCAGAGATAAACAAGAAAAATATGCATTATAGAAATATGATGAAATTATGAAATAAGTAAATTTAAACTTCAAGAACACAGAAAAACAGTTATTTTTTTTACCTTAATTTAAAATGAATACCATTTTCTTCAAATACTCTTAGAAGAAATAATATTGTAAGTACAATATTCCCGGTAAATCAGAAATGGTTACAAATGGTATAAATCTGCATTACTCCGTGAGAACTTAAAACAGCGATTTCCTTTTTTATTCTGGGTTAATTAACTAATTGCACTTTATTATCATGCACGAACATACTGGAAAACTGACTGTAACAGGAAACTATCGCAATAACTTT
Organism: Micrasema longulum; assembly: GCF_059751315.1. NCBI lineage: Eukaryota > Metazoa > Arthropoda > Insecta > Trichoptera > Brachycentridae > Micrasema > Micrasema longulum. Next base: position 111,094 of record NW_028279501.1, on the reverse strand, counting down.
TATATTACCTAACCCAAACCAATTCATAAAATCCATCAAACTTGTATTATAATTGGTATATTTCAGTAATTAAACTTGAAAAAGTTGCACCCAGCATCGCACGATATTGGCCTTACTTAAATTATTCAATAGATACCTACAAACGTGTACGCGGTCGAAATGCAATCTCTCAGGCGAATGTGTCGGAAATCAATGTATGAGAGGGTGCAGAAGTCTGGGTGAAGATCTTTGCGACGATGATATGTAATAGAACTCACACGAGAGGTAGTATCATACATGATAAATATAGTGCAGGCAATTGGTAAAATAAACCAAAGTAGGGAACAAAATGCCGAACACTCTTCTAGTGGAACGGAAGGTCGTTTGACAACTGTCAACAGTCCGGCTTCTCCTGAAGAGTTTTAAGTGGTTTCCTCTCCACATGAGCAAATGCTGAGAAGTACCTGATTGGCCCACATTAGAATATCCTTCCTGATTTCAACAGTTTAGCTAAAATAATGTAATACAATAGCAGAAAAATCCTCTTTTTTAAATAAAAACCTTGTTTTTTATAAGCAAGGTAAAAAATAATGCAACTCCCATACATATTTTTTTTTTAATGTATGAGAGGATTACAAATGAAGAAAACGAGAGGGATAATTGATAAGATGAATATAAAGTTTATATTTGAAGCACTAACTTTGTAGTTATTCATCATAATAAAATAAATAAAACAACTTTGTTTTTAACCACTAATTTTTATTTTTTACCGACCGGTTTCAAAGCAAACAAGCTTTATCGTCAAGGTTTACGGAACTAATGAATTGATTCCTTTTTTTATATTTCTATCATGTTCACTAAATACTACACGTGGACCCAATTCATAAGATGAATAGTTTGGTCATAAAATGAATGGATGACTACAGAATGATAAAACTGATAAATGCATATTGCGAGAATGGTGGCTATAATGATATATAAACTAACCTTATTTTTTGCATAATATTTCTCGTATATTTTGATTAATATAATATATTGATCTGATCCTGTAAAATATTTTTGGTGATATACTCGCATGTCTGTGCTAACTAAATAGTCGTCCCAACTCAACACAAGACTTCTGGTCCCATGAAGTTGGGACTTATGTCTCAAAAAATGAATAATAACCTAATAAAATAAATAAAACAAGTTTTTGTTTAACCACTTTTTTTTTCCTACCGACCGGTTTCAAAGCTTCTTTATCAAGGTTTACTTAACTAATGAATTCTAATCCTATTTTATTATATTAGTATTATGCTACACATATGGGACCAATAAATCAAGTATTTTTGTATTTTAAAGATGGGAAGCGTAATTTGAGGTGAATACGCTCAAAATCAAAACTAGACAGGAGTGAACTAAAAAACTAAAAATAGTGCTTCAAATATAAAATTTATATGTGTAATAACTGTTTATAAGTAAATGAAAAAAAAAAATTAAATACGCTGACTCGTTTATCAATCAAATATCGAATCAAATCATCACAATATTAAATTAATGAACATACCTGTACGGCACTATTCAGGAAGCAATTGTTTTGTCCTGGCGCGTTAAGTAATCCCTTGGTGTTGGTGAAGTTCCCAGAATCCCTCGAGGCGTGTCTCGCATGAGCGGCCTCTGCCGCCGCTCCGTGAGGCTGGGAGATCTGCTGTACTTGTCCATAGGCCTGTTGGGCCTGTCCGTAGTTTTGCTGAATCTGTCCATTAGTCCCGTGGCTTTGCAACGCCTGGCCGTGAGTTTGTTGAGCATGTCCGTGATTCTGCAATACCTGGCCATGGGTTTGCGATACTTGACCGTGATTCTGCAACATCTGACCATGGGTTTGCGATACTTGACCGTGGATCTGTAGCATCTGACCATGGGTTTGCTGAACCTGTCCATGGTTCTGTAGCACTTGGCCATGAGTTTGTTGGACCTGACATTGGTTTTGCACAACTGGCACAGGATTTTGCTGGACGTGTCCATTAAACGGCAAATTTTGTCCATGGTTAGAGAGGACTGGCCCGTGATTTTGCTGAATCAATCCGTGCGATTGTCCGCCCTGACCATGCATCTGTTGGACTGGACCGAGATTCTGCCGGACAGAGCCCGACACGATAGTCGGCACCATGTCTGGAAGGCTTAAGGTCAAATGAATCCAAGGGACGATCGTTTATCTCGAGAAGAGGTGATGGATGCCATGATGTATCTGCTCATCTGTAATAAAAAGAAAATTTAAATTAAGTACCAAAAATATTTTGTGTACGTCAATTTTTTGTAGAAGGCTTGATTTCACTCCCTAAGGAGCTACTATACCAGGTCTCATATGATAAATTAATTATAATGTGCGAGTGCCTGGTCGAGTTACCCGATGTAATACTTTGTTCTGCTGCGGTCCATCATCGACCAAATACAGCGCGAATTCACCAGTAATGCGGATGCATGTACTCGCGAACCAATATGCTAACAACATAAACCTTTAAAACCTTTAAACTGCATTTCTTTAATATGTTTGTATTTTATTTGTTTATCTATTTTTATTACTTTTTTATTTTTAATATCTAGCTTCTACGGCTTATTTATATATATTTTTCTAAAAACTTTTTTTTTTTCTAAAGACTAACATTTTTTCCAATTCATATTGTAGCTTAATTTTAAGATGTATTTTTCTAAAGTGTATTTTTGTAATTATGTCTCTTTGTAAATAATATGTGGAAAAATTAACAAATGAAAAAAAAAAAAAAAAAAAAAAAAACTATGCATCTAAACACCGTCCTGTATTTTATATCTTTATACTGTATTTTTTGAAATTTACGTTGTTTATACACTCATCTTTTTTAAATTATTTTTATACCAACTTTACTTTTTAACACGGTTCCTATCTTTTATTTCTGTAAATTGTATTTTTTTTAAAATTTATGTTGTTTATGTACTCATCTTCTTTTTTATACCAACTTTACTTCGAAACACTGTTCTATCCCTTATTGCTTTATATTGTATTTTTTTAATTTTATGTTGTTTATATACTCATTTTTTATATAACTTCCATGTATGTAAAAGCCTTATGGGCGTGAAAACTTAATAAAAAAAATTAAAAAATAACAATAACATAAATTTCCAAGGATTGAAATTACCATATAAATGTTACGACATTAGAATACATACATCGTGGTAGTCAATTAAAAACGATAATATGGGCGCCACCGTTCACAAATATTACTACAATACCCACATAACAAAATACAGAAGGTTGTTTAATAAAAGGCTTCGGGTTATTTTTTCAATTCAGTCCTTACCCCTCGACGAGACATTAAGATAATCTATCGGCCATCTTCCAGGCGTTTCGATAAACTCCAACCAGTTGAACTATCTAATTTGAAATGTAAATCATTTCAGTTCCATCTTCATCGGTCCATTAGCATTCCTATTAGTTCACCATAACATCGCTATCGGAGCGAGAATCTTTACTATTGCGACTATCATCTTAATAACATCTCAGAAGCGCGTGTCTCGATCTAATCGCTAGGTTTCATATACACACACATACCTCGCTCCCAAAAGGTAATATAAAAATAGCCGGTTGAACTTGGTATTCGAAAAACTTAAATCTGATGCATGAAGCGATAAACATGGTGCAAACAATGAAAGAGTTATCAAATGAATCCAGGTGTTAAATTGGAAAAGAAGATAGGTACCTGACTTTTCAAGTAAATTTGAAAAATAAATATTTGCATGTTAAACACTGAAATACTATAATACATTTAATAATTTTAAAAATATACAACAATTTGTTACCTACTAAGTCTAAACACTTTTCGGTGGGACACATTTTTTTTATGACATGTTTATTTAACATTATTTTATTTATATCATACAAATTTTATTTATTTATTAAGATATTTAGAACATTACAGAAAAAAGACCCAATTCATTATAAATAAAATAATAGATCACAAATTACAGTGGATATTCGTAGTTATGTTCTTAAAATAATATAACAAAATGTAAAAAGAAAAATTAAAAGTTAGAAAAATTTGTTTATTAACAGGCACTATATTTTAGAAGATATTTCTTCAGTTCTTTTTTTTTCATTTGAAGATCTTTCATGTTGATGATGATTTGTTTTTGTGTTTTTTTATATTCCTGATCAACAAAGTGATCTACAATCAAACTGTAGTCACAAAGTTGTTTTACCGGCAAGACATTACAGAATTTAAAATCATCACATCATTTACTAATCATCGTTTTCCCTGTCTATGACTAATCGTGAATAGGGCACTGCATTGGTACACCAACCGAAGCGTATCTCGGTAATTTTTTGTTTCATGAAGGTAAAGAGATTGTGGGCCTCGTAGTGTAATGGCCAGTGCGTTTGCCTATCATGCAAGATATCTCGGGTTTGATTCCCGACATCGTTAAAATGAAATTATTATTTAAATTATTTTATTGGGTGTTTTCACACTAGAATATTTCGTAAGACTGATCATCTTACATTAATGTAACAAAAATCGATAAGATACACTGCAATTGGTGTACCAATGCAGTTCCCTGTGCATCATTAGGCGCGAAAAGGGAAATGATGGAGGAGATCAGACTTAAATTCCAGGCCCCAGTCAAGAGATTATCAAATATTCAATTGAACCATGTCAGGAATCAAACTGGAGATATCTTGCATGGTTAGCAAACTCTCTGACTTCAAATATCAATACTAATAAATATGTAGATTAGACTTAAATATGGAGTTATATTTCAATTTTGAGACGGGTTGTGGTCCCGTAGGTAGTGTCGTAGACTTCTGATCAGGAAGTCCCAGGTTCGAAACCCGCTCAACCGCAGCTTGTTTCCCATTTTCTAACACAGTTATTTGTGATTTTTTTTTAAATGGCCTCAAAATTTTGGGTAAATCATGACAAATATTTATTTTTGTTTTTCTTTTAAAAAACATAATTTTTGACAGAGTGATTGTTCGTTAGAACCTTTTCAAAGTAAGGTAGTAATTTTAGTCCCAGATGTCATTTTTACACAGCCAAAGAAACTTGATTATTATCATAAATTCTCGCCAGAGCTGAATCAACATAATGTTTGAACAAATGACTACGTGTATTTTTCTATGGAATTAAAATAGGCGAAGCAACACTCGGTGAAAGTGCCTGTATCTCGTCGGGATATGAACCCGTTCATTGTAAAAATATACTGAGCTCGCCTGCTATTATTTTACACTTATTGAAGAATAATACGAATATACTACTGAGTAATGAAATTACGCCTAGGCTTTACCAAGTAGCTGTTGAGTGGAGCACAAAATGGCCGTTTACGCAGCTACATATGAACGTAGAAAGCAGCTAGCCACGGAAAAGCGAAACTGAGATAATAGCACTTTTATAAAAATAGTGAATAATCGAATCTACACAACAGTTGGACTGTTTTTTACTTTGACAAATGATATATAATGCATACATTCGATTTTTTTATAATGTATTTAAGCAGTTTTAATGATTTCTAAAGTCTGGCTGACCATACAAACTAAGATGTGCCTTTTGCCGAAAACAGCCAAATAAAATATTAAATGATACCTTATCCAAACTTTGAATGTATGAGGTGACATTCTGTATTAAAACATGTTTTTTTAATGCAGGTATTCTTAAATGAATGAATTTATACAATAAAATACTTAACTAACTAACTAACTAACCATCACGCCATTTCCCCAGAGGGGTAGGCAGAGAGGATAGAACGCCACACCACTCTGTCCTGGCACACTTCCTTTGCTTCCTTCACATTCATACATCTTCTCATGCACGCACGTCGATTATTCCGACTTTTCACATGACCACTTTCAAGAATTTGTTGTACTTGATCATGCCATGTCTTTCTCGGCCTTCCTCGACTTCTACAACCAGACACATTCGCATCATAAATCTTTTTAGCCGTTCTTTCATCATTCATTCGCTCCACATGACCGAACCATCGCAAAAGACCTTTCTTAATTTTGTCGATAATGCTTAACTCAGCCTTGCATTCTGCTCTAATTTCGACATTAGGGCACCTATCATACATTGTTTTTCCGCACATTCGCCTGAGGGATCGCATTTCAACAGCATTCAGTCTACTTTCGTCCCTTTTTTTCCAACTCCATGCTTCGCTTCCATACATTAGGGTTGGTACCAGAACTCCATTATGAACTGCTAATTTAGCCTCTTGCGATAGACACTTATTTGCTACGACAGACTTTAAGGCACCATTAACTCTGTTACCGGCACTAACCCTCCTTTAAATATCCTTGTCCATATTTCCATCTCTAGTAAACATACTACCCAGATATACAAATTCTTCGACCTGTTTCAAACTATCTCCATTTACTACAATCTTACATTCAGTCATAGTTACATTTCTTTCAAAGACCATGACGTTCGACTTTTGCACATACTTACATATTATTTATACACTTTCATTTATTTAAGAGAACTAGATTCCTGCAGGTTCTGGTTCTTCCCATCAGCGTCTATACCGTAAGATTTTAATGATGCTGTGGTGTTTTCTGCAAATTGAGAAATTCCATTTTTGTGAGCAACACTACTTTCAGACGGTGTTTATTACAGTTTTTTGTACGAAAGCGGCCTGGGTATTTTTAGCAGAAATAGAATTGACCTTACAACACCCGATCACACCAGCATCTCATTTTCTCAAATTGTTGAACTAGCCGCTTTCTGCATAACTACGTTCATATATACATAACACAGGTACGTAATTAAGTAACATCATTACGTATTTCGCTAATTAATTTGTAAATAATGAACAGTGCTTACTTCTCAAACATAATTTACACATTGGTCATGTTTTTTATGGACATGGCGATTTCTAAACGCCTCTCACGACACATGTCCAAAATCTGATTTCGGTAAATGGTGACACAATCTTCCTACATATCCAAGGAGCACGACGTGATAACAAGAAATAAAATATATTTTTTCCTTTCCTGTACGAAATCGGGCCGCGTAGTTTAAAATATTGGATGAGATCTAAGTATATTATAAAAAACGGATTTAGTGAAATTTGTGGGCATAAATTAAACAAAGAAATCTTAATAGTAAACAAAAAATAAACAAATGATGAAAGATCGTGTAGAGCGTAAGCAGAAAAAACTAGATAGTAAAATACATTAAAAAGGCCATTCAAATTAATGACCTCGTCGAATTCAGCAACAAGATTTATTTTCCAAATAAAATCTATTAGCTGTAATGTACGGAACGCTAAAAAAATAAGCAGGCGCAGGCTAGGCGTGCCCAAAAGCTCAAATCAAAACGCCCCGTTTGCGAATTTTAATTACACAAATATTTCAATATTAAAATACATTTGAAGATCTTCGATTCCATATCAAACAGGTAGTTTAGGATCGTGATCTGTTTTGTCGTGAAAATTTTTTTGGCCACCTTACTAGATACCCCAGATACCAAAAACATATTTATTTGATCGTGTTTTGGAGTCCAGGGGCTTGTTCAGGGAGCAAATTTTGATTGACTGCTGCTTCAGAGTGAAATAAAAAGTTAAAAAAATATTTATTTATTTTATCATTCGTGTAATTGCAATTTGGTCACAAAAAAATATGAAAATTAAAATCGCGGTTTCCTGAAATCGAAATTCGAAAAAAATAATTACTAAATTGTTGACAAAAATATGTTTTTTTAGTATGAGTGAAACCGTTAGGAAGACACTAGGTTTTTAAAATGGTTTTCAAGTATGTAGAGGAAGTGCTTTTACTGAGGTACTTGAACAAGTAATAAATGTGTGTGCTTTATTAGTTTAATTCAATATAATTTAGCTTCTTCGTGTTTAATTTTCTTTCCGTTACCATACAAAGTTTTCGCCAAACTAACATTAAAATAAATGTAACTAAAATAAATTGATGGAATGACAAATGGTTATCTTTTCATTTCATTGGCGTTGGCTAAATAAGAAAATTTTGTTAATGTAACAAAAATACAATATAAACGTGTCAAATTTTGTTTCTTGTGTGGAAACAAAGTGGAAACCACAGTAAAGATATCCTTAAGAAGACGGATTGTTTATATAAATCGAGAATTCTGTATCACTTAACAACCATGGCATTTTGCAATCTATTTTTCTTTTTGAATGCACTTTAAAATGGGCAGGTGAAAATTTAAAGTCTCCCATAGTAAATTCGGATTAAACAAGTAAGGGGATGACAAGTAGCCGTAATGCTTCGTATACATCAAATTAATACCATCATTATTATGATGTCGAGGAAAAACCTCCCAAAAGCCCGGGGCTGTGCTTTGGGAATGTGGGCTATACAGCTCACATGCAAGATACGCTGCGTATACTTCTACCATAGAAGATAAAAATACAAACGAGTTCCGTGTAAACTCGTCCCGATAATCACGCGAAAATCTTATAACCCGTTACAAAATACATACTCGTGTGTGTACTTCTTTACCATATATTTTTTCCGTCGACCCCGATAAAACCTATTAATATCGTTGGTTGGCTGAAGATATTTCTTTGGACAATAAGAGCGCCGAAGTGCATATATTTTTGTACTTTAAATTCAAAAAAATAAATGTCAGCTGAATGAAGAACGGAAACTGATGTTTGTGATGATGTTAATTAAGAAAGTTCTTTCAGAGCTGCAAAACAACGTTTATTTCTCAGAGTTCGCAATAAACCAGTGGCGTATTATTCATCATCATTTCCCTTCCGTACCCAATGGTGCATAGGGTTCTGCATTGGTACACCAATCGCAGCGTATCTTTATCATTTTTGTTACATGTAGGTAAGATGATCACCCGACTAGCTAGGAAATTCCTAAGTTTAGGAAGGATGATGATTAAATGATGCTTGAAAAGTTCAAATAATAAAAATGATGACTATGAAATACTATAGTGTAAAAACACCCTTTTAAATAAATATTTCACATCAACCATGTCGGGAATCGAACCCGAGACCTCTTGCATTGTAGGCAAGCGCTGACCATTACACCTCGAGGCCGACATTCATTCGACATTCAAGGTTTATTCATTTATTTATTTATTCATACAAATACATACATGTTACACAAAAATACGTATCCTTAACTCTATGAGGCCAACAGCCCTGTTTTGAGTTGGAATACAATATAATGAAAAGTAGAAGCATGTACATTAAAACAATAGCAAAAATAAAAATGGAAAAATAATAAAAAAGAACTAAACTCCAATAAATATCTGAACAACACGCTTAATAGTATATAACTCGTGGTTAAATGTTCAGCGCGTTTGTCTTCGCTTCCCGAAATGGTAGACATGAAATATTTATTTAAACGTGTGTTCATACATCAAAATATTTCACAGTTCCTGGACTGGTAAGTGAAGCGTAAAACTGATCATCGAACCTTCATGTAATATCAACGATACGCGATGAATGGTGTAACAATGCAGTGCTCTATGTACCATTGGGTGTGGAAATAGAATAATGATGATGACACGTAAATTGTTTGAATTTACATATTAGTAAAACGTGCAATGGGTAGATAACTTTAAGGTAAAAAGAGAACTTAAACATATTTTAATGAACATATCTTTTTTACAGAAACATTATCAAAACTGTTAGCGGGTTTAGTAAAATTATTTCCAATCAGCATGCCTTTTTAAATAATTTTTTTTCTTATTGTAAATAAAAAAATCAAATAAAGAGCAGGATAATAAATTCTAGTAATAATTTATCGATTACGTCGTCGGTGATACTGCAATACCATGTAACCTAAATTTTTTAAAGCAAATCTTTTTCTGAAAAAAATTTGTAATAGGGGCTAAAATCCGTTAATTTGTAATTATTATTTTTTTTATAAATAATGATAGTTTTTCAGGTACTCTAGCAATATTTTTGGTTAGTTAAAATCCCGAGTGATATATAAACAGAACACTTTTTAGGATCCCATACCGAAGAAATCCATCGATAGAAGCGATATTGCAGTATCACCGACGACAAGTCAAATGAGGTGAATCAGTTTATGAACAAAGTTTAACGTGTATGACAGTTTACACGAGCAGTCACCGATAATTATTTAATATCACGATATATTTTAAGATAAGTTTATAAGCATTTATTAATAATCAGAATAATCCCTTTTTCCATGTTCCAACAATGTAGACCCGGCGAGCCCTCGAAAAGGGGCCTCCATATAAATCGTGTGTAGGCAGATGCGTTTTATTTAATTCCATCCAACATTGAATAAAAATCAAACGGAAGTCAATGAATTAATAATAGCATTAAACACAACTGAAAATTACAGTTTACGTATATTGAATCGTATATCACTATCTAATAAAAGAGCCATAATCCGATTTAATGATTACGTTTTATACCAAGGATGCATATATTATACGAGTATTAATGGTTTCTGTATTACACATACATTCTATGTAAGTTAAATCGGTGTTATCAATCAAGATCAAAAACGTACAAAATTTTAAATATGTACTTCAGTTTCAAGAAAATTAATTTTTATAATGCTGCTAGCTGCTCTCATACCCTCTAGTTTAAAATAAAGCTCAATATTAAAAATAACTCGACACAATAATTCTGGCAAACGTAAATATTTCATACTCCCATTCATTTACGGAAATATTAATTGGGCGTAATGAACATCAAAACATTAAAAAGCAATTTTTTTTAAAAATGACCAAGAGGTTATTATCACTAACAGGGGTTAAGGGTTCGATTTCTGGTAAAACTGCAATAATTCAATATCAATTTTTTACAGCTTGAATGTTACGAACTGTATTTCTCCATTGTAATAATTGGACTTTTGGAATAATTTGGGATAAAATATCATAGCTAATATGGTTTTTGATTTTATGATTAAAACGGTTTTCTCAAATACATTTATATGCCTTTTCTATTTCCCTTTAATATAACAGTTTCTCCATACACAAAATATCCCGGTTATTTTTTTCATAAATATGATAGAAGAAAATAGTGGGACAGCTCCAGGAAGACAAAGAAAGTGGGGGGAATAAAAGGTTTGAATGGTTCAGTGAAGATACGAACATACTTTAGTTATTACTTTTATTTGCAGATCGTTATTATTATAACGGTAGCAAAATATTATAAAGGGCTTCTATAAAAGACGACAAAGGCGTCTTCCTTAAAGAAGATACAAAAAAATGTTATTACGTGAAAACACGTTTAACTATATTTTATTTATTTTTATTTATTTATGTATTTCACAGTTTTAAAATATACAGAGTTTCTTTGTTTTAGGTCCCGACTAGCTAGGAAATTCCTGTGTTTAGGAAGAACCTTATTTTTTACATGTGTATTTTTTTTATTTCATTAAATTATGCTTAATACATTCAAAGAATAATAAAAACATTAGAAAAAATCCATTTAAATATAAATTAGAAAACCTGCGAGTAATAATAATAAAAATTGAATCGTAAAAATGAATTAGAAAATATGCCATTAATAGTAAAGAAATGAGACATAATTATTATAAATTAGAAAACATACCGATAATAATAAAAATTGTTTAAGAACGAAATATAAATGGTGTAAGAACGTTGCAACAGGAACACACATATTTTTTAACGCATTTTTTTTTCTATTTATTTTCTATCAAGTATATATTACTATTTCTATATTAAGAGCACAAAAATAATGTGTATTTCTTTATTGATGGCATCCTGCAAATGTGATCATTGTTAATTTTATTTTAATACTATGTACTGTGATTGATTAATGATTTCAATTATTCGCAATAGAATATATACGTAGACTTTTTTCACAATTACGCAACAATTCAATTTGTATTTCGAAAACATTGAATGCAAAATTTGTTGTTATTTTTCGAACATAAATAAAATAAAGAGCACCAAAGTTGTTTAAAAAAAATATAAAAAATGACTCATTTTTAGATAAGACCTCCAAATTTATCAATTTTAAATTATTTTACCACACAAGAACGACACTTTAAAAATCTACCTGTTGTAGAAATTGGAAATTTTAAATACCCAACTTTTTGTGCCTCGTTCAATAAAGGTATAAAAAGCCCAACTCTAAGGCGGAAAAGTCGGTTCTATTGGAAAATTATGTTTTTGAAAAGCATACTTCATCCGTTATTCCCTTTCCCTACCTAATGGTACATAAGACACAGCATTGGTTACACGAAGTTTAGATGATCAGTCTTACGCTTCAAGTTCTAATCCTGGGACTATAAAACATTCTAGTGAAAGAACACCTTTTTTTTTTCATGTCAAACATGTCGGGAATTGAACCAGAAACCTATTGCAAGGTACGAAAATGCGATCAAAACATAATAGACATACACAATGATTTATAGAAAAAAAATGATGCTATATAAAACACTAAATAAGAAAAATAGTAAATACTCCTACCTACCTTTTATATTTTGTGCTCGAAAGTTAATGACGCTTTTACGAATATATTTAATTGAAAATTAAGCGTAACCATATTTTACAAACGTTTTTTTATGCAAAGATGCCTACATATACATTAGTAAACACAAATATTGGCTCGAACGTGGGACTATTTGAGTGGTCAGGGAATTCTTGTTGCCAAATATATATATTTACTGTCAGCCAAAAAATAATTATCCGTAATGTCATTTTCAGCACTTCCTAATAAAACATTTTTAGAACTATTTTATTATGGAGAAGGAGTTTTATAATCTGCAATAAATTACTGAATTTCGTTGTTTCAGTTTACAAAATAAACTCCCACTATTTCTAGTTTGGGCTGTGTCCAGGCGGATGAAGAATATAATTATGTGTGAAAAACAGAACCAGAATCCTGGACGAGTGTTTTTGACTCGATAGCTGCTCTCAGATTAAAATCATTACAGAAGAAATCGATAGGAGATAACTCCACCTCGTTGTGTACCGGTTGGCGCGTTTTTCTACGATTTTCGGGGTCCTGGGTTCGGTTCCTAACTGGATGGACGTGAAATATTAATTATAAAGTTTGTTTGAACTGCAATCATCCATTGTTCCAGGGACTGGCACTTCAAGCGTAAGACTGATCACCTAACCTTTATGTAACAGATAATGGAACTATGCTGCGTATGGTTTATTAATGCAGTGTCGGAAAGGGGGATGATGATGGTATTTCCAGTTTTTGTTTCATACATCGTTCTTTACTATCTTCTTAATCGTGAATTATGCTTGATGGCCAATGACCATATTGTTCGCTCACCTAACCAGGTTTGTATGGTTATTTCTGAAGTATGTAGATGTTGGAGAAATCGAGAACTCGTGACCGAGCTGTCTATGTTCGATTTCGTTTCTGATTAATCCAATAAATGCCAAAGCAATCAAAACCTATAAATTGTAATTTAAAATTTGGACGCTAACAATGCCACACCCATCTCATTATTCCTCTACAGGGCTTTTGTCATGTTGTTAAGTGCGAACAATAATGATTGCGTCAAATAGTATCCTTGCTTATGCTAAATCTCATTGTTTGGTACATGATACATACGCAGTATACAAAGAACCAATTAGCCAGAGTGTAATTGTTATTTGGAATAATCTTCCAATATAACAGGTATAAATCAACTTGACCTTTAAACATTTTAACCAATCGCATTCGCATATTCTTTGCTTAGTCTCTTGCCTCTTAAAACGTTAAATTCCTTCATAAATATTGGTTGTGTAGTAATCTTTCGTTTTGTGACCAAAATAAGAAATCGCAATAAAACAAATTCGATAACAATATTCCTAAATTTCATATTCTCTTTCTTACTCAACATTTTACCTTCATATATATTATCCTAAACTCCTCGTCAGTTCCTTTATTACGTATTCGAAACTACGTTCTCTGATTAAAAAAAACAGAGGTCAATAAATATTCGCAATTTTCCAAAATGCTTTGATTTGAATCAGGTTGTGGTCCCGTGGTTAGTGTTGCGGATCAGGGGACCAAAGTAAGAAACCCACCCTACCCTAACTTGATTCCTAGTTTACAATAGTGAGTTATTTACAACTACTTAAAAATGCCCCCAAAATTGTTTTCTTTTTGCTAAAGCATAAAAACGCGAATATTTTTTTAAATTATTTTATATTTTTAATAGCAATTACTGTGCTTAGGACGCTGTTCATTTTGTTGTCCTCATTCACTCTCCTTTCAACATATTTTTTCTACTCTTCCGTCTCTTGAAAACATGCTTCCCAGATATACAAATTCTTCTACTTGTTCGAGATATTCGTTGTTTATATTTATTATGCAGTTAGTAACCTTATTTCCCCTTTCAAGTACCATCTCTTTTGACTTGACTTCGTTCATCACCAATTCGCTCTCCAGGCATATAATGCTTAATTTAATATGCTAAATATCTAGATTTGCGTGGTTTTGATCCTTATATAATTTATTCAGTCGAAGAAAAAAAATTACATGCTGTCTCGTATATAGTATAGCACAATGAGCTACACTTTAGAGGCGGACAAACCTTCATTGTCCATCCAATATCCAATAATATCACGGTTATGATACTATCATAAATCGTCTTTTTTAAATTCAATGTTCAAAAGTCGATATAACCTTTTATACCTTTCCCAAATGAAATCGGATGTATAGTTTAATTATCGATATAACATTTAAACTTTTCGCTAAAAGCATAATTAATTTCATAGAAATACCAAAGATAAGGTTTTGTATGAATAACGTCGTTTAAATGTTGGATGGAGTTTTAAGCGATATCGACCATTTATTTTGATAAAATTTTAATGAAAATTAACATTGTTAAAATGCACCTTTTTGGGGCCACCACATTTCTATTGATCATCTTTGTTTGAAATTAAATGTGAAAGTCAACTAAAATGGCAACCCATTAAACAAAATAATAAAAAAATTCTAAACCGCATAATTGATTTTTAAGATTGCTATTAAAGAGCGACATAAACAACGTATTATTATTTTTTTGCAACTAGAATTATTATATTATGTTGTATCAACAGTATTCTGAGTTTGTCTTAATTTTTATAGACAAGGACAGAATTCAACCCCCTTAGGAGCTGGTAATATTTACATATTACAACAGAGATGAAAAATGTGTTAAAAAAGATTAAATAGAAGTCTAGACAATGACACCTCATAAGCTCCCTAGATGCCTAAACTTCTATATTCCCTTCTCTAACATGTTCTTCATCTCTGTTGTCATATGTTATTATTATTGGTTATACTACTACTATACCACGGTATACTTTTGTCATACAATAAGCTATTTAAACAATACATATATTTATGTGTTAAGATTTCCCTAGAAAATAAAATGTAGATTATTTAAAAATAAAATGAATGATAATACAACATTAAAGGTTACGTAAATTGAGTATCTACCTGCTATGAGAAAATAATCTTGAGGGCGTATAAGGAAATATAACACAATAAGAATATTATAATAGACAGATATTTTATATTTCGTTTAATCATAATATGCTACTCATCAATTTACTACGCGCATTAAACATTAGGAATTATATTATGCCTGTTACGTGGAAGAATTGAAGAAATGCGGATGTTCAAAAATATGAAAAGTCGTGAATGTTACACAGTGCATAAAGCGGGCATTTAAACCATCCCTGTGAATTATGCCAATACTTCCATTTTCACTTTTCTAAAGTGTTTTCTATATTAGTATATAATGGGTAAAATTCAGTATTTTTATACAAACTTTGGTTTTTTAATTTTCAATTTTTTTTATATTTAAAATTACAATGTTGTTGATCTTATTACATAGTTTATATTCTGACTTTATTTCAAGGTTGTGGCAGTATTAAAGCAAGGCGCAAACGTTTCATTAATTTTTAGTTATACGTTCAATATATTTATGTTCAACTTGTATACGAATAATGTTTTTCTTTATTTTTTTCTCATTACTAATTTGTACTGGCTGGATATTGCAGTACCTGCCCAATATATAGAAATAATGCTCTTCAAAATGTGGGAACATTAGGCTCAGGGATTACACAAATATACCAGAACAAATCAAATATTTCTGCGGAAATATTTGATTCATCATAATTGTATTCAACGGTACTTACATAAAAATAATGACGCACATATCGTTTTATTAATATTTTTGTGAACATATTTTATGTTATTACCACGAAATCTACGTACTTTAAAAAATATACAAATTAATTAATTAATTATGGATAACTTATATAGCGCCATTTTCGTAATAAAATACCTCAAGGGCGCTTTACATGGTGATTCTATTGTTAAGTTAATTTTATTGAAGCTTTTAAATTTGTAATTTAATTAAAATAATTTATTTTGTTGTCACGTGCTACGGATTTATTCAAATGATTTAGAGAACAAGTGGGGTTTAAGTTTAAGTACGAAATACGCCATTTTATAGTAAAATACGAGGTGTCGATTAAAAACATACAGGCTGTGAGGCAATTTATCATATTTTTAAAATACTAAAACAATGAAAACATAAACATAGATATTTTTACAACGCGTATTTTTTTTTATGTTTCTAAATATGTTTTGAGAGAGAATTACAGTGAAACTCAAATATATTAATGTCAGATAATTTGTAAGCTTATGAGAGAAAAAATTCAGAAGCAGTCTGAACTCACACTATTTGTGACTTAACCTTTCTATAAACTTTCGCTTTAGATTAAAATAACTTTTTAAAGCAGTTTGTTGAATATTTAAACTCGCCATTTTCCTCCTCAAAGCGCCTCAAGTATACACAGTCTGCATCGAGAGTTTAATTGTCCGCTAGTTCCTATACAATTTGTTCAGAACCGTTACTCTTTATATTCACGCCGGGTCTTATTTTTTCTACGCCCATTACATCATTCCGTGATCTCATAAATCCTTAACGATAACAGCGTAAGGCATATGATATTATTATTAATATACGAGAATTGTGCTTTTTCTGTGCACGCGGTTGCATATATTTTTAGCACTGAATGCTGAAATAACACAGTACATTGCACCGCGCAGTACTATCAAACAATCAACAATAATTTATCAGTGAATATAATATGAATTAGTGAAGCGTTATTTCAAAACAATTTATATGTTTAATAAATACCTTTTAAACAATACTATATTTCCATATAAACTCAAGAGCAAATATAACAATTACATCGTAATAACGTCTTTTTAAAAAAAAATAACCACGTGTATTTTCAACTTATTAAATAAACTTTGTACCTACGAGTGTATCGAAATATTTCAGTTCAGTTCAGCGCCGAAATACGGCGTTTATTGGTTTAAAAAAAGTACATACTTGCAATAAAAGGAGAAAACAAAATAAGTGTTTGACTTGTAAAAATCGAAAGAAAATATTCATAGCAGATTCTTTAAATACTAAAATTCTAAAGCTACATAAATTGTATATATACTATATACGACAACAACAACAAAAAACCATCATGCTGTTTCCCCGTAAGGGTAGGCAGAGAGGATAGAACGCTACATCACTCTTATTTTGCATACATATCTCGCTTCTTCTACATTCATACATATTCTCATGCACGCGCGCCGATTATTCCGACTTTTAGCATGTCCATTGTCCATCTTCAATTATTTGTTGGATTTGGTCATGCCATGTCTTTCTCGGTCTTACTCTATTTCTGCATCCATTAACATTCGCATTGTAAATATTTTTAGCCGTTCTTTCGCTGTCCATTCGCTCTACATGTCCAAACCAGCGCAGAGCTCCTCTATTGATTTTGTCGATAATGCTTATCTCAGCCTTACATAATGTAAGGATCTCTACATCTGTGTATCTATCGTACATAGTTTTACCACACATTCGCCTAAGAGATCGCATTTCGACAGCCTACTTTCATCCCTGTTTTTCCAAGCCCATGCATCAGGGTCGAGTCATATTATATAATATACACTATAATAATATATTATAATAATGATAATATTGCTATAAACATTAAAAAAATAGAAAAAAAAACACTTAAAACATTTATGGACAAGTTAAACAATTAAACATAATGACAAAATATATGAATTTAAAAAATATACAACAAAGTTTTACATAATTAAAGTTTTACATTAATGAATAAAATAAAATCAATAAATTATTTTTAAAATTCCAAAAACTAAAACTAAGTAATGAAAATCGCAGATTCTATAAGCATAAATATTTTTTTCGAATCCTTGTTTATATACCAGCATTTTTTAATTTTTAAAGGAAAAGAATATTTAAATTATTTTTATTTACCCAAATATTTTTACAAGAATAACATGACAAAAAAGACTTGACTTATTAGCTTCATGTGTTTAGATGTAATATTTAATAAAATAAAATAAAATAGGATAAGATTTATTGGTTAATGAATTATACCTTGATAAAGAAGTTTGCGTAGCTTTGAAACCGGTCGGTTTAAAAAATAAGTGGTTTCCGGAAAGTTTTAATTGACACTTGTACAGTTAACATATTTCTACTTATTTTTTTATGTGATAGCTGTTAAAATCTCAAAATCATAAAGTAAAATAAAACCAAGTTTTTTATATTAATTTTATAACCGTGAATAAATACAAAGTTTTTTTTTTAAGGAATAACCCGATAAGCCTCTAAATAGAGGCTTGTCAGCAGGTGGGAAAGAGGGGATATGGAAAGAGGTTATAAAAAATATACCCCAACACCCTGACCAATTGAGAAAAAATGTTTCTTGATTTTTTTTTTGCAACTGGCGGGAATCGAACCCGTGAAGCTAGTTTCACAGTTGGCCATCTAACCAACTGCGCCACGGCGCCAATGCTTCAAATATAAATTTTAAATAATAAATTAGTTAATTTAACTTATTTTATCACACAGATAACCTATTTATATGTTTATTTATTTTAAAGGTTAATTTAAGTGAGCAATATTTTAAAATTTTGCAGGTTTAAACTCCTATAACCCAATGACAGATTTGAATTAAGAAAAATAATTTTCTAAATGCATATTATGAAGGTAAATAAGGAGGTTTTTTATTAAACCTATTATTTTAACCCTTTAGGTGTCACAAGCAACATACCCCGCATGTGGTACAGGATAATATGAACATTTGCATGTAAATACCTAGAACATGTTTTACCGCCAATTTAACACACTTCCTGAAATAAAGAGACTTTCCCTCTTTTTATTCTGCATGATTATCCTCTTGCAAAATTTATACCTATGGACAGTATTTTTCTTTCCTAAAACCATTCCAAAATCTAATGAATTTGTCTGACATTTAACCGGTACCTAATTTAAGTAATTTTATTTTGTAAATTATACTTTATTACCTTTTTATTGAATTTTCGCGAATTTGTAATCATTGTAATAATTTAATCTATTGTATGCCTTTTTTTCGGTATGATGACTAAGGTCGTGTTGATTTAAGTTTATTTTCTCCCAAAGTATTTGAAGCACAAAATATGTCACAGCAATTAGAAATTACTACCTTGGCCCAACTCAAACTAAATAATAATATGTTACAATATTTCAGATACCCATTAATTATTTTAATCAAACTCGATTCTGAGATCAAACATCCGCTGTGTTTGTCAAAACATTTTAAACAATATCTTTTGAGATCTTGACAGGGTTGCTACTGTCCATTGATGTAAGTTTAAAGAAGCATTCAGAGATAGATCATAAAAGATTTTTGGGAAATTAATTAATAAGTTAGCTTAATCGAGCGTATCCACGGTTTCCTGGACTTAAGTAAATGCACTCATGCACAACACCGCCACCGTTTCGAGCCCTCGAGCCTCGATGCACTCTCCAAACAAAAGGAAGCTCATTTGTAAAAAGACTTATCGCGCTACATCTTGCAGACGAGACAGTAAATATAAACAAGTTACATTTTTGTTCAAAGATAAACTGAAATTCAACAATATTCAGCATCCAAAATCTAGGAAGCTTTTTTGAAATGCCAAGTGAAAATATTTTTTTATCAACAGTATTTTGACAAGGACTGGATTTCATCGCCTGGAGAGTTATTAATATTAGTTAATATATTTGTTAATATATTTGTTAATATATATTGTTAATATATTTTTTTATAATTCATTGCCCAAAAAAAAATATGTTCAAAACTCGTTTATTTATCGTGGCTGCTCCAAATTTAATTTACTTTGTCCCCATTTAAATATTTTTAATACAAAATTTTGTAACCTCAAAAAAAAACTTTTGTCTGAAAAAAATAAACATTTGTCAGTGTGTAATAAGTTTATGTTCCTTTAATTGTGTTTATTTTATTATAATATCAAAATTTTGAATTGGTCAACTATATTATGAAAATCCCTCTCCTCCACTCCTCCACTCTATTTCCTCATCCCTTAACCTTCTTACGAGCTCTTTTTTTTTCTCATGTCTTGTATAAAATATCATTTTTCTCTTTTCTGTGTAACATGTTCTCTCAGTATATTTGTGAAAAACTTTAACTGGGTGTATGTTCTATTTTTTATATTTTGTATTCTTATAAAACAACTGTTGTTTTTCCTTAATAAATAAAAAAAAAAACAAAATTAATTAAATATTGCATAAAGACGGAGAATATTTTCACGCGTTGCCTAGTATGTAAACGAAATAATTCAGTCGGATGAATGTCACTCGCATCAATAAAAGGTTTCAGCTCTTTAACTCCACAAAGATCAATAGACGGAACAGATGGAAGAATTTAAAAAATATAAACCATAGGCAGAATGTTTCATGTTTTGCAGTGTGTAAAGTAGCCACTTAAACTAGCCAATGACAAGTCATTTACCACATAAATGCTTAGACTTCCGTATTATAATTGTATTTTGTTACTTGAGTGTGATTTGAACGCGAGCTACAAAGGGAATCCACTACTTGATGTATCATACTTGCGTTATTCTTTCGATCGCCAAATGCACAAAAAAGAAAACAATTTGATGGAACAAACAGAAAGTTGAAAATTAGATTAAACCAGCTGGTAGCCGGACAATTACGCAGTTTTCTCTTAGTAGTTAGTTACGTAAATTAAACCGTAGTATCATTGAAAGGACTCACGGATCAGAGATCTAGGTCCAAACCCGACTCCACCCCAACTTGATTCCAATTTTCTAAAAGTGAGTCAATTATAAGTCGTTAAAAATGGCACAAAAATCAAAATATTTAGGTAAATCATAAGAACGCAAAAATTTACCTTTTAAAAAAAAAAAAGGCCCACTCACCTCCCCGGATCCCTTTTAAAAAGTCTTGTGGCCTCTTTTCAGATCTGCTCATAGTAAAAACATTTTTTAAGCTAAGTCAGAGCAACCTACGTATATATACCAGGGGCGAACCGTGTATAGAAGCGATTATGCACAGCTTACCATTATATTTGACTAACCATAATAACGTTTTATTGTAACTTTATTTACAGAAAAACAAATAAACAATTACCATTTATTTTAAATCATTTCTAATTCTCTATGCACCCTCTTAATACCCATCCACAATTCCTCTTTCTTCTCTAACTCATATGGTGTCCATACGGCTCGACTTTGGAATGATCTCCAATCCACTATCATTTACGTTTAAATCACGTCTGAAGAAACATCTCCTTTCTATTCTTTAATCTCTTCTCCTTTTATCTTCCTCTTTACTCCTTTTTCCCATTGAGAAATAGTATTGATTTAAGGTAATTTATATACAAATACAGTTATTTATATTTCTGTATATCTTTAGCTTTTTTAATTTTAATTGTCTATTGAATATGTTTATAACTTGAATACATAATAAAAAAAATATTATTTCAGTCGGTTGGAAGAAAAATTGCCATTTGGCCAATGTAAAGTTTGCATTATGTGCAAAAAAGTTTTAAAAAAATAATGTGACAGTGAAAAATAAAATAACTTGATTTTAAAACTAACTAATTTTATTGTAATCATTACCGCGGTACTACAGTTTCCTTACCGGTCGCAGGCTTCAGACATGTATGGGATCCTAAATCTCATTTGAAGCAGTAATATTTTATGACCTAAGTTTCAAGAGTAATAAATAAACTAATAAACTTATATTATTTTAATTATCAGGTATCAATTAATACGACAAGTACGTTTGTATATTATTATGTTTACCGTACTGAATGATTTGTTAGTGAGCAGTTGAGTCTCATATTTTTCGAAAGACACAGAGACAAGAAACGAGATGAGGAATGTAGGTATACAAAAAAATAAAAAAGCCGTCTTAGAGGTAGCACAATAATTACTGTTGGGGAAATTATCGCAAGTTTCTAGGAGACAACTACCCGCCCTGGTATACCTTGTAATAAAGCTACATCTCATGAAAGTAAGGAATGCGATGATTATAGTATACGCTGTACTTTAGTACACACAAATTATTACGGGTGCCTATAGGATGCCAGCTACTAGATACCATTATAAACTGGTTCGTGTAGATATTAGACACAAAATTTTACGAAGTACCGTGTCTATTTTCCAAACCCAAGATGACATTAAAAACATAATCATCCAAACACACGACGCCGATTTGGAAATCGTGTCACGAGCTTGTTAAGAGGATTAAATCGGCGGCCATTTTGAGAATCATCATTCTTGATTTACACTGATTTTCGACTGATGAAAAATATGCTGACATCACACGCGCCAGGATTGAAGGGACGCATTGTCATTTAAACCGAGTCCAATGGTTGAATCGTCAACAGCTGAATTTATATACATACATACGAGTATCTATATAATTTGGAGGAGTGTTAAAAATGTATAAAGACGAACTTAAATTAAGTGACTCGAATGTTTTTGTGGTACTACTTATTATAAAAATTTCCATTAAAACCGTTTTTCTAGCTACATATATTATGTTATATATAAAATCACAATTATACTAACAATTATATCTAGAATCCTTTATAGCGCTTTCCTGAGTTGGAATTTATGCACGGCAAAACGAACCAGAAAAACTTGAAAATCGATGAAGTTTGATCACAATTCTTAACGCTTTTAAACTGGTATATAAAATATAACAATTATACAAACAGGATCCTTAAGTTCAATTTAAAGATTACTCGATGATTAAAATCTTAACAAAAAAATCTATTTTTCTGTTGTCAATGGGTATTATGTAGATATGTGCTGTCAATGAGCAATTTGTAGGTGTATTACCTATTTCTACATTATAATCAGAAACACGTTTTTTATCAGAAGTTTAATTTTTTTATAAGAATTAATTTAAGCCAATATATATACGAGTAAGATTATCAAACTTAATTAAATGCTCGATTTATATTCAGTTTCTATCTTTAAATAAGTAGCATAGTAAAGCTGTTGCGTACTCTAACGCGAACCTGTTTTAGTATTTTTTTAGATATGTATATTATTCAGTTCTTCGTAATTAATTCTAATCAATTCAAGTCAAATGGACCCAAAACACGTCAGGCCTTATCTGACACTGTCGACAAATGATGCGGCAAGATATTATGCAGTGTTAGGGTTCGATGACTCAATCTTAACACTGAATCCTTTATATTCAGTAATATGTGATTAATCGATTTAAAAAACAAAAATATACAATATACTCTATAAAAGAAAATGGAATAGGGCAGGGTTACAAATAAAATGCTCTTGGTTTTTGATGGGGTGGAAAACCATTTAACAATATCAAAATCGATTTGTAACATAATTTATGCATATCCTATCGACGAAAAAACCCTATACAATCTAACTACAAACTAAAAAATATTTATCTTTCAATGATTTCGTCAATAAAGGATTTCGGCATTAATTTAGATAGTAGATTCTCCTATCGTGAAAACATTTACAAGATTGTCAACAAATCTCTCGAATTTCTCGGTTTTATCAATAGAATGACGACGGACTTCAAAAATATCAAAATTCTTTGTTACTCACTAGTTCGACCCCATCTAGAATATGCTTCTCCTATTTGGTCTCCATTCTACAGGACTCATATTGACTATATTGAGTGTGTCCGACACCGTTTTCCAAGAAAAGTGGCATTTTTGCTCGGTTTACAAAGGGGTAATTATTTCAATTTTGAAATAAAGCAATCTCTTAATCTGAGGTGGACCTTATATGCATTTTCAAAATACTTAATGCTATAAATGAAGTTCCATCTCTGTTGCCATCAATTTCTTTTTATATTCCCAACTATGCTACCAGAAGTCAAAATCTGCTATTTATTAAATCTTCTAAGAGCAACTTTTGTTTTTATGTCCCAATGTCCAGAATGTGTAAATTAGTCAATTCATCACACGACTTGGAATTCTTTGGGATAGATCTTCTGGCTTTTCGAAAATCTCTTCGCCACTGAAATAGTGTGGGATGAAGTTGAATTAGCATGGTTTAGCTCAAAGTCTTATATGTCTTTCGCTTTTACGAATATATTGTATACTAATATTATATTGCCCGTGTTTGTATTTGCTACACAGTTTTATGTTATTTTTGTTCAGTTTCTTCATGTAACTGTTGTTTAATTCAATTCATTTTTTTAAAATATAACATATACATTACAAATTCAATGCGTACATATTATAAAAAAGAATAAAAAAACAGGAAACAGACGTAGTAGTAGGAGAATCCTGCTCCGAAAAACCCCTTCGGATACATGGAAAATATCAATATCTAGAGCGATGTTGTTCAGCATAGCGGTAGCCCTTTCAACAGGCATAACCATAAGCAGGTTGGTCCTGAATATCGAAATATGAAACAACCTATGCTGACGCTGCCTTAGGTAATTATCAGGAACATACAAACCAATGCTCATCATAATCTCAGAATTATCGATCATACCGCGCAACAATCGATAAAAATGTGTAGTCAAATACACATTCCTTCTAGTCTCTAAACTGTTGTAGCCAAGCATACCCTGGAGAAACTCGGTCGGGTAGAGCCAAGGATAATACCCGCACTCTCTTATGTAGAGATATCTCAGAAACTTCTTTTAGATTTTCTCTATCATAAGAGAGTACTTCAGTTAATGTGAAGGTTGTCATGAAATATTCGTTTTAATTGTGTTTTTACACTGAAGTACTTTACTGTCCCTGGACTGGCATCTGAACGTAAGACTGATCACCTTACCTTCCTGTAAAAGATTATTTAAAAAATGCTGCTGATTTAAAACTGCAGTGCCCTATGCATCATCGGGTGCGGATAAGGGTTGATGACGATGATGATTTTTAACTAACGTTGGTAAATACTTTTGGTCACAAATAAAAATGTACCTTTAAGTTTACCCCATTCAAGGTATTCAATTTTGCAATAATATTTCGTAACTGACCCAAGAGAAATAATTTATTATTATTTTGAACGAGTTTATAAACTAGAGATAACGTTTGTATTATAAAAAACTCAGTATAATGAACGCCGCAAAAAAGTTTGATTTGCAGGTGTAAAATTGACATTCAAATGATTGATTTTCATTTAAGGTTGGCCAACACTGCTGTCGTGGGTACGCGCAGCCCGTTTTTTCTCATTTTTCTACAGGTATACAAAACTGAGTGGATGCAGGTGTTCACCAAAATATAATCCCCATCCCGTTGTTAGAGGCTTGCAGTCGTGTACAGGTAGGTACAGGGTACAGTGTACATGTATTATCGTACGCTGTACGTGATCAGGGATGACTGTGTGCGTGTGTGTGAGAGTGCGCTGGAGAAGCTTACAGTTTATTACAAGAGCTTACATACATTGACCACACGGTTATAAAAAATAAGTAAAATTTTGAATACTCCTCTTCTAGCAAAAAACCACGAGAACAACTCTATTTTAGTAACATAATGAGCTAGTGTATTCCATGATAATGATGTTATCACTTTTTTTATTATGTAAAATTCAACAAAAATGAATTATAGAATACCTACGTATAGATATTTCTTTACGTATAAAAAAGACAATATTTGCGTTTATATATTTCGATTTTGGGGCCATTTTCAAAGTTTTTTTTTACAGCCTAACATTACAGTACTTTCTTCTTTAAAAAATTCTAATTATATGTGTTTCTAGTCGACTTATTTTAGAACTACTGTTTTATGTAATAATCCCTTTTTAATGAGATATTTGATAGATTTATTTACCCTTAAATCTCTTAAATACCTAATAATCAAAAATATTTTTTTAAAAACGAATAATAGTCTAAGATAATATTATGTAATTAAAAGAAAAACGGGGCTGTAGCTTTTTCAGCTTCTTAAAATTACACCCACTAAATAAATGCAATTATTTCATTAATACGATTAATGCTACAAATTTTCTTAAGACGCCTTTATGTTTTTTTGAAAAGCGGAAAGAAATACAAAGCAAATGGTTTTGATCCCATAAAATGATGGTCAACCTACTACGCACCACTACTATCGTAAGAATCCTCCACACTCTGCAATACAAAACCTGCCCTGTCCTTGAACAGGACATACCCCGCGTTCAACTCCAAGGAATAAGAAGGCCTATAATACGAACCAGTGGCGTTTATAGGGAAGAAAATTAAATATTCGAAGACAAGCCAGAAGTCTACGCTACAATCCGCGGTTTTCGTGGGGTTGACCGTTTAAATGAGGGTCAAAAAATTTATCAGTTGACTTATCAAGGTAAGCAGAATTAGATTAATTGTGAACTAGGTAGAATTAGTCAGGAAAGGGTCATTGCACATTAATTTGTCTCTAAATATGGATTTTGAAGCTACGAAATTAATATTTTTTGTAAATTAATTATTGAAACTGACATTGAAAAAATACATTACACCTGCACTACATGGTTAGACAGTCTGTGCATAGTCTAAAAAAACTCAATTTTGCAAAAAAGTTAAAAGTTATTTTATAATTTTAACGATAAAACCCAATTTTATTTGATTATTTGATGGGTAATATGCAATTAGGCTCAATTTCTGAGGTGCGCGACCTGTGTATCGTTTTTGATCAAAAATTATCCTTTATTAGGCACATAAATAATATTACTAATAAATCTCTAAAAATGTTAGGCTTCATTTTAGGTGTG
This sequence comes from Micrasema longulum, assembly GCF_059751315.1. Lineage (NCBI taxonomy): Eukaryota > Metazoa > Arthropoda > Insecta > Trichoptera > Brachycentridae > Micrasema > Micrasema longulum. The sequence goes on along the minus strand of NW_028279501.1, from coordinate 84,166 downwards.
ACTAAGGAATTCAAAAACATAGGCACTTTGAAGTTGATGTATACTTCATTAGTGAGAAGCCAGTTAGAGTATAACTCTACAATATGGACTCCTTACTACAACTGTCACCAAAATTCTCTTGAAAGAGTCCAAAAAAAATTCTTACGGTATTTAAATTTTAAACTTAGAATCAGTCATTAATTTTTCAATTACGATTTTTTACTAAATACATTAAATTTGTTAAAACTTAACGATAGAAGGAAAATTATAGACCTTTTAAATTTATTCAAAATTGTAAATTCAATATGGAATTGCCCAGAACTGTTATCTCTCATCAACTTCAGGGTGCCTGGAAGAATGACTAGACAGGTGCCACCGTTTTGTAGCAACAATTCACGGACAGTGTATACTTGTAATGCAGTATTAAATAGACTTCATGAACTCGCCAATAGTTATTCCCACGTATCTGATATATTTAGTGTAGGGTATTGTTCCTATAGAAGAAACCTTTTGAACTTTTTCAAAGATGGTGAATGGTAATTATATTTATTTATTCATGCATTTCATATACAGTTTTTTGTTCACTTTGCCTAGCTGTGTGAAATAGTAATTATGATTTTCTTGTTGTTTTACTGTAGAATGTTTTATTATTTAAACTTTCTACTGAATATGCTGTATATTTTTTTAAATATAAATCTTGTATAATTTTTGGTTTGATTTTTTTTTTATAAGGCTTGTTTTTAAAATTCATGTTTTTGAAAAAAAAGGAAAAAAATATTAAGCCAAATATGTTAATATTATAAATGTTTGTAAAAGGCAGATTTGCCGTTTATGTTAATAAAATAAAATAAAATAAAATAATTATCGCTGTGGATTCCAACAGAGAAACAAGAATACATTTTTTGAAACATTTATTTGTAAATAAAAGTACCCGATCAATACTAGAGTCGATAGCAGGTATAAGATAGTCGCGCACAAAAAATATGTCAAGCGATTATATACGTATGTAGTACCTAAGCTTAAGTTATCTATTATTGGATTACCCATAAGCAGAGGTCACAACTATAGAATTTGCATGGGCACATTTCTTGATCCAAAGTTAGCAAGACAATGCGAAACTAGGTTTAGTTTTTAAACAATAATGTAGGTGAAGCGAAGACCCAAAGGAAAGTAAAGAGGTTTTTATGCCATGTGAATTAGATACAACTATTAAGCCCTTAGTGTACTCAATAATATTATATTGAATCTTAATACAGGCTCCACCACTGCGTGAGGTTATCAGGATTGAGATTAAAAAAAGAAAAGAGGTAGCATCAAAGGTCTAAAAAAATAATGGAGGTTACGCCCCTTTCCTTGAAGATTAGTACTTATACCAACCAAACCTCTTTTGAACTGTTTTAAACTACGTTCATCTCGGACACGTTGATAAGATATAAGAGTTTAGTCAAGGGAATGGAGTTAAACTAAGATAGATTAGATAAAACTTTATATTTCATATGTCTCATCGGGGTTATATCTTCAGGCGACACGAGAATTTACAGTCAAGCTCTAGTAAACTGAGTTTTTAAAATTATAATGTTTAGACCATATTCCAACCTAAATCTATTTTTTGATAAAATGACTTTAATCTACCTAGGTTTAAATTTTAAACAAACTTAAAAAAATAGAAGGCGTGGATTTTGCTAAGAAATGTGCATTCTTTCCAATTTGATAATATCTGATTTTAAAAAAGGACTAATAAAAAATTTACTTAATGGCAAAAAATATGAATTTACACTTATCAAATATTTTTGTAAATTTTGGGAGTGCAGTAAAAAAATAAAAAAATAAAAAAAATGCAGTAGAATGAAAAATTATGTTGACCCAGCGACCAGAACCAAATAAGAACATTACTATTAAGCATACGCATTTCGCGTATTTGTTTATCATGGTAGCTCATTTCTAAGATAGTCATACGTGCTGGGAACCATTATCTCGTATAATATATTGGTGTCTTAAATATGAGCAATCTGTCAATGCAAATAACTAGAAATCAGTACTCAGTAGTAAATAAAATATTTTAAAATCTTGCTCCGATACAAGCACGCTTACCTACTAAGGCCGTTAATTACAAAACCGATACCTGAAAATATTCCATATATAATATCTGTACCTCAGAGGCAGACGGATGCAAATCCAGAATTTGACGAAATGATATTTCGATTTTCATATCCAGTTTATGATCATTTAGTTTGAAGAAATGTAAGTCTCATTATGAAAGAATCAACGCAACAATGCTTGATAGGTCATAAGCCCTGTAAATGCCTAGACTTTTATATTCCCTTCTCAACAATGTTTTCCCTCTCTGTTGAAATAAATGAAAAATGAACCCATGTATACTGAAAATGAAAATGATGCTATAAATAATTTGAAATAACTTAGAGAAAGTAGATTGTTTAGGCGTGTTTGGAACATTTTACGTTTGGGTTTGCATCCGTCTGCCTCTGAGGTACAAATATATAAATTAATTAATCAAAAATTTACTTTGATATTTTTTCTACAAAGTTTTAAAAACATTAATCATTTTGGAGACATACTTTGGTTTTACAGTAACACGCTTGATATCTGCAATATTTCACTGTCCTATATTGGCTCCTGAAACGTAATACTGATCACCTTACCTTCATGTAACGGGTCTAGAATTCCAAGCGTCCATGCGCTGTTTTTTATTTAATTTTTTAAAATATCACTAAAACTCCAAACTTCATTGTCAAATAAAAATAAATAAAAAATGAAAATAGGTGCTAGATTTCTTATTGTCCATGCGCTCTGTAGCTGCAAGATGCGCCCTACAGCGCCCTTGATGTGATTTTCACAAAAACAGCGCTATATGAATTATCCAAATATATATATTATAAAGATATGCTGCACTCAGTTATCCAATTCAGTGCCTCGTGCACCATCGGGTGTGGATAGTGATATGAAGATAATTGAATCAAATGCTCGATGACCGTCATTGCAACTGCAGTAATAATTAGGTGCTGTTGGTTAAATAAATTTACGCAAACCATACAATGTGAGTAGAGATATATTGATGGGGTAGGGAGAGGGATGTAAGATAGTGGATAGTGGATATGCACCTGGATGATCAATGGCAAAATTAAATGAGGAAGTTTGCAGCTTGCAACAGCAGGTGATGTGGGGCATCTTTAAATTCACAATACCGAATCTTGTTTTTACTTTCGAAAATTCTCCAAGTCCCTGAATTTTTTAGGAACAACGCAAGTGCCAAAAATTAAAAGTGAAGGGCAATTTTTTCCAAAAACTGGCAAACGAATCATCTATCAAATTAAAATTTGAAATCATTACTAACTTTGTGATTTTCCATGTTAAATAATATAACTAAATACTTTATAATATTTAACCTGTACATATATTTTGTTAATTTTAAAAACTTTTTCATTCGCGTAATTTTTTAACATTTTGCACTATCATACTGGTTCAGCTTGTATGTATACGAGTATATACCTACATGTAATTTTTGAACTTTTTAATTTTTTAAATTTTATTTTTTTCTTTTATAGATTATATTATGTATATATCATTTTGAATTCATTTCCATGCCTTGTATTATGTTTATTTTTTGAAACTTTTTCACACCTTTTTAATTTGTAGTGTATCATAATTTCAATTCTACTTTTGTAAAAAATGTTATAGTCTAAAACATACAAACGTTTGTAAATAAATATTATCAGCATATCCCTAAATGTATAATACGAGTATTATATAAAATTATGTTAAATATGTTTTCAATTTTAATTTTAAAAAATTAAAAAACTTTAGTTTTTGTAAAATATCTCTACAAGCACATATTATGGACAACAAAATATTTCATCACCATATAAATTAACTATTTTTTACTATTGCCTTCATATGCACCAAACAATTCGGGAGGCATTTATTGCGTTCTAATTTTTTTTAATAATGAATTATTTTACACTAAAAAAGGCAGACTAGAGAAACTATAAAATACTTTAACAATAAACAGTAAACACGTTCAGAGGGAGTTTTTTATTTGGAAGTTAGGTACTCATAAATCAAAGATTTGATGCATTTTAGAATTGCGAAAAAAATTGTAATATTGATTTATTTAAATGAAGCTGCTTTTGATAAACCATTTTTTATTCGACTGATCGTACACCTGTGTTAGAGTATTTCATTAAAAAATTGACCGATGAAATCTCCTTAGTGATGACACTAATCCAACTGAAATATTATATGCAATTCTAATTTGTAATAATCTCCTATCATTTAATTCTCAATAGTCACTTTACTTATAACGTATATATACCATCAGCACACATATATTTAAAGATTTTCTGTCGGTACCAAATTTATGTCACGTTAATTTCTATCGAACCGCCCATGCAGGTTCATAACATGATTTAAAAAATGAGCGTTTATTTCTGGATTAGTTTAAATTTACTAAACTAGAAGTATTTTGTAACAAATCAAACGGAATTTTTAAAGAGAATCGTAATTAATGGGCAGTATTATGTTTGTTCTTACAATTGGTCCTTATCGATCCACGCACGAAATTACAAGAAGAAATATGTTCTAGTGTGGGATCCGCCCACATAAAGAGGCCTTAAAATAAAGCCATAGAACAGACATGCTTAAAGCCAATTTTAACGATAAAATAGTCGGTGAACAACATAACATAATTATATTGCGAAGATCGCAGTAAAAAGCAATTTCTGAACCATTAGAAAGTAACACAATAGAATTGTAAGCTTACTAAACAATAAAAAATATTTAAGTGGCTGTAAATCGTTAATTGACTGTTTAATTACGATATTTTATTTACCTATATCGTAGCAATAATCCCCCTTTGTGAATTAGATGACAAATATTTGTGTATTTACTGTGTCTGTTTAATTATTTGTAAAAAAGATTACCAAAATAGTATAAGAATTTGATATGGTAGAAATAAGTACCTAGCGAATTTCTTTGGTATCTTAAATAAAATGATTACCAGAAATTGTCGGCAGAAAACAGAAGAAAGCACGATGTAATTATTATGATAGTTGGTATAAAAATGCTGACAAACAAGGGCTTTTTTCTCTACCCCAGTGTAAAAGTTACATTATCTTTCTTGATCTCCCATATGACGGCAATTATAAACCATCTTGAAATCCTAAGCATCTTGAAGCACTAAAGACACTTCGTTTCCTTTGATAAGTTTTAAAATAACTCGTAACATTTCTATTTTTTTCTTATGGGTCCTTCAAATTAAAAATAAATTAGTTATTTCCATTATCAACGATCATTAAAAAAAACTTAAGTGGTCCGCAAAAATAAGATGGCGCTTCATCTAAATTCATGAAACTCAAGTGGGTTCCTTTTTTTGTACAATACGATTGTGCTCTTGAAAATTAAACGATTTCCCTTATGGTTTAAAATATTTTTAACTTTTACTTATAAGGGAATACAATAAGAGTCTTAAATACTTTCATGTAGTATTAATATAATATTTACCTATGATATCAGTACGTGACATCTTAATGATGCGACGTGATGAGTTTATCTTGGTGTATAAAAGTTCATAAAAGCTTTGGGTGGTCGTGTAATAACATGGAAGGGTGATGAACAGGTAGCCCAAGGATCAGAAGGAGAAAGAATCATTACGGTATAATGCATAATACATTGCGTTATTAATTCAATTATTCTACCAGTAATGTGGGTGTCTCCAATTTATTGATAAAATAATCCGATGTCTAGAATGTAATTCAATATGTCACTTTAGCTTAGTTAGAATGTGAGTTTACGTATACAATTGTAAAGCGCCATTTAGGTGATTTTTCACAAAAATGACGCAATATAAATCAGCCCCATTTATTACTATAATTTATGATGTTAATTATTTAAGTTGATCGAGAAAAATGTGGCAAAAATTATTTTTTTTATTGCTAATAATGTACAATAGTTGCTCGTTTGAGGTGTTGTTTTGCCAAATTATCGTTTTTATTATTTCTTTGTAATTGTGAAATGTATGTACATATATACCTTTATTTGAAAAATATAATACATTTGTTTAAAATAATTGTTTTTATTATAACTCTCAATAAGCGATGTTCATCACTGATCGATTAATTGGTTAACAAAACGCTCCTCGGGTTGACCAACTTTTATTTACTTAGGTATATAAGAATCATTGCGTATTAAGTATTCTAATAGCGAGTTATTTATCACCAGAAAAAAATCGCACCAAGATTAAAATATATAGGTAAACTCGCGGACCCGACGGATGATGTCCTGCCCGAACGTTGGCTAGCCTGCTATTACCTTGGAATAAGAATTTTTATTGATAAGTAGGTACCTAGGTACTTGTTAATGATTGGATTCCGAAACTAAAGATTATTAATATTCAAATATTTAATATTAGTAGGTACGTACCTAGGTACTTGTTTATGGTTGAATCCCAAAACACAAAATAATTCATTTTCAAATAGAGAATTATTTTTGCAAATGTCAAACTCAGCTCTTCTCACCAACAGGGGTCCACTTTATTCATGAATGCGATTTTCAAAAATGTCGATTTTCAAAAATCCTGTAAAAATAAATAAATGAGAAGAAATTATAAGGAATGTACGAAAATAATCTGATTGGGATCCATAAAAATCGAATTTTGTTTGTAAACATTTAAAAACAAACTTTTATTAAACACAAAAAAACAACATCCTTTCATTTTTTTGTATATGCTTCTCGTTGAATGCAATTCTGGTATGTCGATGAAAAAAATATTTATGCATCTAACTTTTTTTTTACAGATTCGATTGAAAATTTTCTACGATAACGCGCAGGGTAAAGATCTACATTTCGCTGAAAACCGCACGTCAGTCGGTTAAGCCGTTTAGGAGTAGTTCACTGACATCACACGTACAGAAGAATTATATACTCGTATATAAAGATCATAAAAATGCAAATACGTTCTTTTTTTAAAAAATACATATAGTGGTTATACAAGTAAAAGTAACCATTTGCAAAAATGACGAAATTGAAATTATTTACTTTTTGACATCGCATTAGCATAATGCTTGACTGGTAAAAATGCCAAATCGATCCGACACTCCAAAAAAAAATAGTTTTTAAAATATGTGACCATTTGATAGAATCTCACAGATTTTTGACAAGTAAAACTGACCAAGTAACAGTTAGTCAATTTTACTAGTAGGTAGATGTCACCAGTGAAGAGTTAGTTAGAGTTAGTGGTTAGTAAGTTAGTATACGTTTTGTATTTGACAGATATAGATTTTTTTTTTAAAAGTTAATTAATGAAATTTATTCTTTAGATTATTACGTAACACTTCTTAATTATTTGTTCTTTTTCATTTATTTTATGTTTCAGTGTTTCCCAAAATCCCAAAAACAAGATTTATAGTTATCAATGAACGAAACAAAAATGATTATCTGCAAAATTGACCAAGTTTTTAATTTTTTTTATTATTTAAAAATAATAACGTTTTGAAGTACGTTTATACTTGGAATTAAAGTTGAAAGTACCGCACATATAATGTATAATTACCAACCACCTACTTAAAAAATCTGATTTTTAAGAAGCAATTGAACTCTAGAAAAACAATAAAATGGCTCCCCTGAACATTATTGATTTTGTCACTTGGTCAATTTCTATTGTATGCCCACGACATGTAAACCTAAACTAAAATGGTTAATTAATAATTTGTATCAAAATAATTATTACGATGGATTTTTATCTAGAAATGTCAACTTTAAAACACAGTCAACATAATATACCGACTTTCATAATATATTTTGTATGCCGACATACATATATGTTTATATTTTTCTTGTTATTTTTCTTTTTATATATCCATGTTTTTATATTTTATCAAATTTTTGTAAAACTGAACTCATTATAATGTTATATTTTATATTGTAAAAGGCACTTGTGCCGTACAATAAATACATAAATAATGTGATTAAATATTGAAATGTTTAATTCGCCCGGGCAAACAGTTGTTAAAACTTAAATTTATTTCAACAGAGAGGGAAAAAGTTTTCGAGAAGGGAATATGGAAGTCTAGGCATTTACAGGGCTTATGACCTGTCATTGGCTGGTTTAAGTGGCCACTTTACATACTGTGTAACATTCACCATTCTGCCCATGTTTGAACATCCACATTTCCTCAACTCTTCCATCTGTTGACTTTTGTGAAGTGAAAGAGCTGAAACCTTTATCGCGTGGGTGAGATTCATCCGGCTGAACCAAATCACCTACTAGGCAACGCCTGGAAACAATTTTCCAATTTTTATACTTCTTCTTTTACCAGGTAGTAATTCAACAATGTTTGATTATGTCCAAATGGTACTACCTGGTACTACCTGGTAAAAGAAGAAGTATAAAAATTGGAAAATTGTTTCCAGGCGTTGCCTAGTAGGTGATTTGGTTTAGCCGGATGAATCTCACCCACGTGATAAAGGTTTCAGCTCTTTCACTTCACAAAAGTCAACAGATGGAAGAGTTGAGGAAATGTGGATGTTCAAACATGGGCAGAATGGTGAATGTTACACAGTGTGTAAAGTGGCCACTTAAACCACCCAATGACAGGTCATAAGCCCTGTAAATGCCTAGACTTCCATATTCCCTTCTCGAAAACTTTTTCCCTCTCTGTTGAAATAAATTTAAATATGAACAACTCCCTAGGGAGGAAATCCAGCCAGTCTGCAAGCATTTGGACATAATCAAACATTGTTGAATTACTACCTGGTAAAAGAAGAAGTATAAAAATTGGAAAATTGTTTCCAGGCGTTGCCTAGTAGGTGATTTGGTTCAGCCGGATGAATCTCACCCACGTGATAAAGGTTTCAGCTCTTTCACTTCACAAAAGTCAACAGATGGAAGAGTTGAGGAAATGTGGATGTTCAAACATGGGCAGAATGGTGAATGTTACACAGTGTGTAAAGTGGCCACTTAAACCAGCTAATGACAGGTCATAAGCCCTGTAAATGCCTAGACTTCCATATTCCCTTCTCGAAAACTTTTTCCCTCTCTGTTGAAATAAATTTAAATATGAACAACTCCCTAGGGAGGAAATCCAGCCAGTCTGCAAGCATTTGGACATAATCAAACATAGTTGTTAAAACCATTAAATCTACGAAAAAAGATTCATACATAACATGTAAGTAATATCATTTAAATTTAAGCTTTGACTTTGGAGTCAAACATTTCAACTAATGTTAGATACTTTTAAGTTGTTGTATACTAATATTCAGTGAAATTTTAATGTAAATACTTTTGCATGTAATGCTATAGATTTTATTTATTAATTCAACATCGCTTTCAATTTTACTTCATCTGCTTTAGCAAAGATAGTATGTAAATATTAAGCCGGTATATGAAGATAGATTTCACCACTTGAGATTGAAGTGCTACGGAATGTTATTGAGGAGGCATCAAGGCCACTCTACTGTAGTCATAATAATCAGCAGACCAGAATAACGAAGAGCCTACATCAACAAATCTCTTGATGCGGAACCATTTTGGATATTTAGTCTACATACTTCGCCTTCCGCGTTCAATGAAATTCACATGATTCCAAGTTTATTTCCGCAATATTATGCGACGCGAGGTATATTTTAATTACAGACTATTCTATAAGATTATCGTTATGGACGCTTACATTAATTTAATAAATTAAATAGTAATTATACGTAATAAAAAGAATATAAAAAACAAACATTTTATTTCAGAAAGCAATTAGGGGAGTGCTTTTCATACACATTTAAAAAAACATAATTTTATATTATAAGCGTCATTATCTTTTCGCTATCAGAGCCCAGTGAAATATTTATTTATTTTATTTTATTTTATTTTATTTTATTTTATTTTATTTTATTTTATTTTATTTTATTTTATTTTATTTTATTTTATTTTATTTTATTTTATTTTATTTTATTTTATTTTATTTTATTTTATTTTATTTTATTTTATTTTATTTTATTTTATTTTATTTTATTTTATTTTATTTGAGAAACCAACAGTTTTACATACTTATTTATAGTAAACAAACAGATATAGTGTAGAACTAATACCAAATTTCCACAAAGTATACAAAGTTAGTAAAGAAAATATATTTGTTGCAAAAAAATAATTTTTTAATTAGAATTGAGTTGATAAATATTGTAGTAAAAAGTGTCATATCTTTTTAGTATATACGACACCTTAGGTCATTTTTAAAATATGACTTCCTCTACATTGTATGAATGTAGAGGAAGCGAGGTCTGTATGCCAAGATAGAGTGTTATGGCGTTCTATCCTCTCTGCCTACCCCTACGGGGAAACGGCGTGATGGTTTGTTGTTGTTGTTGTTGCAAATAACTGTCTTTTTGCTTATGATGGCAGTAACACTACGAGACAGACTTTTCTGGACTCGGTTTCCTTTTTCGGGATTTTTACCCGAGGCCTGAGAGTCAAATCCAGTCAAAAACACTCGTGCAGGATTCCGGTTCTATTTCACACACGAAAATCTATTCTACATTCACCCGGACACCAACTACATCAATTTCATTTTTAAAATCCTTTAAATTAATTTGTATATCTATAATTTACGCATATTTCAAAACATTTTAGTCTTATAGTCAAAACACGCCCGTCAGAAAATAAGTGATTAGTTGCTATATTGATAACTAATAATATCAACCGGTATAAACAGATTGCGCAAAACCTTTCGGCCATTTCGTTGGCCAAATCTAATACTGAATCTGTGCGTGGAATCAGTAACACGAAATGTATTGTAAATTCGATACCGGGACGTGTTACTTTGTGTGGGCCATTTACGAGCACGGTCGATATGGCAATGTGGCTTGTGTCAGTCGGAACAGTAATGTGATATACGGGGATATTAGAGAGAGGTTGAACGAATCCAATCAAAACAACACAAATAGAAAACACAGGCGTGAACTGAGCCAAACATCGTGTTTCGATAAAACAATCATTATTCATATGTGTGTACTGTGTACCATTTACGTTCAACAGACTTGAAACCATAGAGTACATCGGTAGTCAGATGGCAGAAGGGACCATCTGTAATTTTCAAAAATGTTCAGGAGAACTGAAAAACGTCTTAATTTCAAGACTTTAATCCACAAACTAAAATATTTTAGTGTTGCTTCTCAATAATAAATTACCATTCTAAATGATGCTGATTTTTTAATTTTTTTTCTTCGTGTATTTACTGAAATATTCATTAAAACTTTTAAAAACTAAAACACAGACAAAAATACAGATGGTCCCTTCTGCCATCTGACTACCGACCACATCTATGTTTTAAACTTTAAACACCAGTGCCTCGATTATGAACGCTATCTTCATCGGTATATATCGAGACGGTATACTTAACTTCTGTACTATATGTATCTTACCTCGGTATGTTCTTCCTACTTGTCATATCGACATCATATAATCGAAACAAGCCGAAGTACTATCGTACAGAAGTTAAGTATACCGTCTCGATACATATATACAGATGAAGATAGCGTTCATAATCGAGGCATTGTGTACTGTTGAAATATTATTTCAAACCAGGGATTTTCAGGCGATCTTATTAGCGGGGCATTGAATATTGTTTTCGGCATTATTTATCATTAAAATTGTTTGAATTACAAACAAACATAATACCTAAATATTACGCTTTGATTAAACCTAAATATTACCTTTCAACTAGACGCATAGTAGCTGATGTTATCACACTATATAATATTGTGAATAGTGTTATAGATTGTCCATGTTTGTTAAATAAAATGAATTTTAGGATTCATTTTAAGACCACCAGGCTTAGATGTACTTTCTATACTAAATCATTTCATACAAATTATGCTCAGTTCTCTCCGTTAGTTCGATTTCACCTAAATGCCAATAAATTCAACCTTCTTTTTGATATATTTAATACTTCGCCTGCTTTAATTAAATAAAAAATTATGTTAAGTACAATGTAATAAGTTACCACTTAAATAAATGTTCAAATTAGTCACTCCCTTGCTACTAAATTATTATGGTGATGAAATAACTTTTCTATATTTGTTTATATAAATATGTGTATATGCTTTTAATTTCTTTTTTTACTCTTTCAGATATATTAAATTACACATTGTAACAAGTAAATTAAGAACTTTTGAAATACTTCTACTATAACTTCTTAAACATGTTTTTATCAACCTTATTTTTAAACCTCTGTACTCGTATAACTGCTATCTATTTTTGTTTATAAACTTTATTATGTATTATGTTTTATGTAAGCAAATTTGTATTGCAAAATCTCTAGGGGTGTTTAATGTATAAAAAATAAAAAAAATAAAAAATAAAATACCATTTGACAAAATCGTCATTAGCAAACATTATAGTACCTACTACCTACTCCTAAACGTTATTTTGTTGTAATTTTAAAATTAGTACTTATATCATACTCTACACTCCATTATATAAATGAACTCACTGACTTCATAATTAAATGTTCAATTATCATTAGCACTAAAGCAAACGAAATTCTCTTTTATATTAATTGGACAATGAACGCTTATTTCATAAAACAAAATGCTGAAAAAAGCACTCGAGTGAACATAATAGCTGGGAGGTACTTGGGTGAGAGAGGCAGGCAAATTGTTTAAAAAGGCTTTGGGGCTTTCTTTGAAAGAACAAACAAACAAATCTCGAGATAAGAGTAACGGTTATCAGGAGCATGAGATGTCGAGAAGGTAAAGGTAAACATTGTAGTATTACGTAACGCATGCATATTCGTCATTTCGAGTGAAATCCAAACAAAGGAAACTGCTGCTAAGAGAACAAAAAGTAATCTGGCTGGGACTGGTTTCAATGCCCGCGGCGTGGCTCGTGCCGCCGGGTCTTTGTTCCTCAAGAGGTACCAGGAGCACGGAGAAGTGAGGAGATCTTATAACTTTACTTCTTTACTAAGTACCTAAGAGCTATAGACCAGCGTTCTTGAAACCCGTCTTGCCATACTGCGTTTCTATACGAAGCCAGAAAACAGGCACGATATAACTAAGTATAATTCTTTCAGTTTCGGAACAAAGTCGACGTATTAATGTTTTTTTCCTTTGGGTCTCTGCTTCGTAAGATTAAAGATAATAAATGAAACAAGAAAATGATTATATGCGTGCACGAGAGAGCGACTTTTGAAAAGGATTTTTAGATATAATTTTATTTCAAGTTGAGCAGTCACGGAAAGATTCCATCAGTACTGAACAAACATTACGCCTGCAAGTAAGCAAACCGTGTAGTTCTTAGACCTTAATTGAATGTACAATTGTACACACATCAGAAACATAGAATTCAATTTTTAAGCCAAAAAAAATTGTATTTTCAAGCGAAATAGTTCAATTTTAATACATGCTGACGTACAGATTACGGGAAGGGTACTAAGAAACTCTCATATGAATATTTACAAGCCAGCAAACGTACTGAGAAGTCATGAAAATCAAGAAACTGATATGAATGTTCAAACGTACCTATACAGTGTGTAAAATCATCACTTGAACCAGCCAATAAAATAAAACCTTCAAAAGAACTTCAAGACTTCTATGTTATAATATATTCTCTTCTCGTACAAAAATATCAGTTTCAAAGGTAATTTTACCTTGGTAAAAATCCCTCGATGATTATCCTCAATGATTTTGATATACTATTTTATTTTAAGTAGTCAAGAGATACTTTACCCTAAACCCTAAGCTCTACCCAAAATTTATTTCAAAACAACATTGTTCACCATTTCATGCACAATGCATTGATAATAAATTGTAGTTAGGTACATTTTCTCGTGTCCGGGCAGAATGAGGAATACAGTTATCAGTTATGTGTGTGAGATAGAACCAAAAGCCTGGACGAGGGTTTTGGACAATAGGTACCTTTAGATTTAGATAAAAAAAAAAACAAAAAAGGATGTGCGAAGATTATTTCGCCTTATGGTTGGTTAAAGTTTTTGACTACAATACCTGAGGCCCCGGGTTTGGTTTTCAGCAAGGTTAACACGTATTCAACTAATTTCTGGTTTTCAGTTAAGAAGAGAACCCAACAAAATATTAAAGCACGATGTGTAACGAACTTTATTTTTTTATCCTTTGAATGATTTACCTGACATAATATTTTGGCTGTTGTTATTTTAATTATGCATTTATCTCGTTATTTTTAGCTAATTTATTTATTTGGGAGTTCAACAGGGATACATAAAAAACATGCAATTTTTAAGTAAGCATTGCTAACATTATTTAAATATATCCTCGATAATTATAGAACTCCACCATCTTTCATAAATTATATAAAATAAGTGTGTAGCTTAATTAAATCAATTTAAGTAATAATAAAGATTAAGTGAAAGATAAAAATAAAGATTGAGTTAAAGGAATAAAATTGAGTTAAACATAAGAAACAAGTTTTTTTATTTAAGAAAAAAAAGAGAAAATAAGAACGTATAAGACGTAATAAAATGTATATTTTGTAATTTATATTGGTGTTCCAATTTTTATAATTATAAGTAGATATCGATTTCTATTGTTTTAGAATCATCCAATAAAAAAAAAATTACAACAAAAAAGATCCTGTCTAAACACAGGAAATTCCTAGATAGTCGGGACCTGAAACAAAGTAACGAAGAGCCTCTGCACATTGTAAAAACAGTGAAATAAATCCATTTTAAATGGTGAATAAATGTTTTGGCCTGTGTGTAAAGCGTAAGATACGTCTTCATGAATCGAGTGATCGTGATACGCTGCAATATAACGAACAATGTAGTGCCCTTTGCATCGTTAGGAGAGGATAGAAAAATTATTTTGTCATACATAAATATATACAGATCTAGGATCTCGGTTTTAAATATAAAATTAATTAGTGTTCGACAGTTGATCAGATTTGAATAATTAGCCTCATAACTTGCGTCCGAACTAACACACAATGTGTAAAAAGAACCCCCGTAGATAGACTGTAGATACCCTGCTTTATGTAATGGATAGCTTTCATGTTGTCGGAACAAATTGCTGAATTTAAATGAGGTAAGTCATCATGATAAAATTTAGTTTTGTTACGCATTTGCCATTGATAAATTATAGGTACGAGTTCGATGGTAGCTCTAGGCGATCCAAATATAGTACACAAATAATATATTTTGTACCGTGAACTAATAAGTAATAATTCTTTATTATAATGATACGCCTTTTTCATCAAGTAAATTTAAGTAAAATAATAATTATCATCATCATTTTTCTATCCACACCAGGATGCGAAAGTCAGTCTTACGCTTCGGGTACCAGTAAATACATAAATGTGTAAATATTAAGTTACCATTCTACATGCACTGTCTTCTATCCTCAAAAATGCTGAATAATATTTTATAATTCTACCGTGTTTATTTTCCTTTTGATAAAATGTAATTATTGAATCTACTGGCGAACACGCCATTACGTTAGATCTCGCTGTAATCGGTTGCAGTCGTGATCTGGACCACTCGAGAGCTGTCATGTTCATTTTAAATTGGCGCCTTAACCAGCAAAGCAGCTAGACTTAGACAATTTATTTATGGGTGCCATTTTACTTACTAGAAAGTCGTGACGTGTCCACTACAGAATAAAATCCATACAAACAAATTCGAAAGATTATACCGATCAACATTCATATTTGAAAAGGTACTGAAATCAATTATTTGTTTCATTGATTTTTAAAAATTATTTTTTCTTATATTTATAAGAAAAATTAAATGTAAATAAGATAAATATTTATAAGATAGTTCAGCTTTTTATTTTTGCTTTTGGTGTTTATTCTATAAAATTGTCAAAACATATCATTTTTATAATATTATGTTTAATATTATATTTTGTTGTGATCTTTTAAAAAAGAAGTTTTATTTACCTGTATATTTTTTTTTTACTGTGAGAATACCTTTTTTTATCTTAAAAGGGAACTCTCAGGTTTATAAGTATAGTTATATTTTTTTTATTGCAGCCAATATTTTATGATATTCTTGCCTAGGTATATTCATTTTTATTGTTTGTTTACATATTGTTATCTACTGTCTTTTCTGGTTTTGTTGTTTCTACCTGGTACCCACTACCGACTACAGAAACATTTAAAATATTCATACCCTCAATTTTAAATCAGAAAATATAATATGTAACTTGACCTTAGAATGAAAGTTTACTTATAAAATTGTAAAGCGTCCTTGAGGTGGTTTTTCACAAAAATGGCGCTTTATAAATCGGCCAAATAACAATAAATAAAAATTCAAATTGAAACATACCGCATTTTACAGCCACTTAAATGATTTTGAAAGCTTTGGCGGGAACTTCAAACTGACATTTTCAACTCGAATACAAATTAATAATATATACATAACCTAAAATACTTGAGGTTAATTATTTTTTAGTCGCAGTCGCAACAAAATGGTTTATAATTTCTGTTCAAGTGCACGTTGAAATGTAAACATAAATTCGAATGTTTAGCTAAGATCGTGTCAATTATTTTAATGTCCATTAATTAAACACGCGATGATTGATACACCGTGTTGCCATGTATAGAAGAACGTGATACTCGTACCCAGGCGCGAACAAAGAAATCATTTATTTAATTTATTAGGCAATTTCGAGTTTAAATATTACATTGTTTCCTGCGCGCATTAACATTAAGTAATAAAATATCAATTGATACGCACGCATCATAGCAAATTAAAATTTTATTACTTTTATAAGTGCTTTTACTGGGATTTTTTTGGGTTAAAATTACTTTAAAACGTTCATGTTTATCGCGAAATATCCAATAAAGGCACCAAATTCGGTGAACGCGGTTTTGCTGTCGCAGACCCTATGGCATATTCTCCGAGCAAAAGTGCAAAACTGTGAGAGTGGCGTGACGTTACAGAAAAAAAACTCACTTGTTCTCTAAATGTCTAAATCATTTGAATAAATCCGTAGCAAGCGATGACAAAATAAATTGTTTTAGTGATTTTTTTTTTCTGTAAGTCAAATTAAAATCTATATTCATCGAATCACTTGTGTAAAGCGCCCTTGTGGATATTACGAAAATGAGGTTCTATAAACGATACAATAATATGACTTGTTGCTTGACTGTTTACGTAATAATAATCGTCTTTAAAAAATACACAGTTAATTCATTCGATCTGTTGCCCCTTTGTATTTTTAACATCTTTTTATTGAAACCTATGTTACAATTTTTTATTTTCTCAAAAAAAAGACGTAATAAGTGTCGTAGCACAAGCATTGATGAAGTGCAATATATAATAGTTTTATCACATATTACTGACGCTTTTAGCAATAAAGTGCACGGCACAAAACCTTATATTTTTATATTGATTCCTTAATTGAAACAAGTTTATAATTTAAGTTTATTGCCATATGCGCATATGGAACGAAATAAAAATAAGGTTCTTTAACACAATTTCATGATAAAATTTTGAATAATACCTCACTGATTTTTTGCCTACACCATTAGAGAGGAATACATACCTATTTACTTATTACATGAAAAAAAACCTCATTTTTACAGGAAAGCAGATCACACACACCCGCAATATCAGTAAACTAACATTCACTTGCAAAAACAAAGGCATATCCACAGGATCATTGTGCCACTTTTATTCCTTGAATTTGAATAAAAGAACATTGCTATGGCATTCACTTTTTCTTTAAGGCCACAAATATTTAAAAGAATCATGCCGTTAATTACAGGGATAGCAAATATCGCACCCCCAGAAGTACACTGTCGTAAGTCTAAATTTTGCTGTTATGCGTTATTAATAAAGGTTAACTATTTTTGTTCTTTGGAGAACACTCACGTATCTCTACATTTTTTTTAAAGAGATATAACACAAACTTTAGTATTCTTTGAAACCAATTGAGAAAAACATCGAGAAGAACCCTGATGTAATTATGATGCTTCAGTGTTATTATCATATTTTAACAGTCAAATGAGCATTATATATAATATCAATCTGTATTAAGTTACGACCATTAATAAATTTAAAAATGTTCGTGTTTGCTCTCCTGCAAAATGGCCGATGTCGACATACCATAGTGTACTATGGTACTCCGGGGGTGCGATATATTGAATGACATTTCTGAGTACTCAGCAAAACGAAAATTTTGGGCTTTAGTAATTATTTTTGCTCAAGTGCGAAATGTTGCTGCATGATTATCAAATGCTAATCGTTCAGCATTATGAAGTCGCGTTTCTCGTACTATCGGGCATGCATTATTATTAATTTAATTTAAACCTACAACCTAGGTACCTACTTCGGCATTGCCATTGTTCTCAAGCAAAAAATAACGTTTCATTCATTTCAACAATACGCAGTTTCAACAATTTCAGTAAAGGCTGCGCTGTGTACATTATTGTATAATACTATTGAAATACTAAGTATTAGTAAATATGTGGGTAAACGCATTGTTACCGAACAATTGAACATAATACATACAAAATATTATACACTTACAATTTATTTTAAAAAAATACATATAATGAAAATATTTACCTCTTTACTTATTTTTTGTGCTGTATTGGTTTTAATTAATCATAACTTTATTTGGTTATTCTGAATAAAAAAGTAATTTCCTTTAGTATCACTATTGATTGTCATGAAGGAGCGATATTCCTTAGTGTTAGCATCGCAGTTTTTTTTTTTAAAGAAATATTTCCGTTTTTAAAAGTTGTAAATAACTCACCATTAGAAAATGGGAATCGAGTTAGGGTAGAGTGGGGTTCGAGGCTCAGACTTCTGATCCACTCAATTCTCCACCCCAGTATCTATAGGACTCATTCCAGTTATAATCATAAGGAGGAAAATGTTAAATCCAGGTACATTCAAGCCAAGATTTATGGTTTTATTTTAAAACTAAGTTTGATGTATGATTCTCAGAGAAGTTAAAGGAATTGTATTTTACAAAGGCATAGGAGAATGGCGGAACAATTATTCCGACTGTAATGGATGAATAATGCAAATTAGGCATCAAAAGTCGAGGACACCAAATACATAAGAACTAGTAGGTAAAATGAACACGAAAGACACGCGGAGATTTGCGATCAAGGCAAGTACGCTAGGCATTATTTGTGTAGTTTATTGACTTAATTAAGACGGTGAGAAAAAATATTTTGATGAGATAGGTAGGTAGATACTAGGTACCTACACTACCTACCAGGGAAGAATCTTAAAAATAATAAATTATGCACAGCTTTTATTTGATATTTGATTTTTAATAATGTGTTATAGTAAATGTGTTAATGCGAAAATAAATAAAATAATTGATGTTTATTATAAATCACCACCGAGCGCCCAACGCCCAGCCCGTTCTCGGTGAAAGGTGAAACTAGCCGATTACCTCAGCTTATTCCTTCATACAAAAAAATACACTATATTTTATATCTTTAACCCAAGTCAGTTTTTTTAGTACTAAAACAAGCTTGCAGATTACAAATATTATTTGAAGATTCTCTATTTCGAAACTAGTCTTTCGAACATTGTTTCCGAAGGACTATTTTTATTTGATAAGATACCGTTGACATATTATGTATCACATAGGACATGTGGCGTTCGCAGTGACCGTTTTTGGCATTATTCATTTTAAAAAGAATAGGTCAGTGCTCAGTGTTGACAGTTACTGCTGAATGTCGTTGTGGTATTTGTTAATAAACTGTTGTGCAAGTATTCCAGGACGGCGTGAGCCCGCAGGTTTAAAGAACAGGCAACTTGGGTTTGGCTTCTCCTGAGGCACGCGTAGCACATGTCCGAGCCAGGTCCACCGCCGCATCCTCGAGACAATCGTTATAGGAGGCTGAGGCGTCCGTTCTTGGACTTCAACGTTAGTTATGAAATCAAACCATCTTATGCCTAATATTCTCCTCAAGAACCTACTCTCAAAACTCAGAAGTTTGGTATTCTGAGCTTTGGTAAAGTGCCAAGATTCGCACCCATATAGGATTTTTTTTTCATGTTCATGTCATACCATGTATATATGCTATTAACTTTTTAATAATTAAAAAAGGAATGGCCCACGCTCAGACGCTGAAGTCCTTGTGGGCATTTTTTCCAATTCATGTTTTAGCTTAATTTTAAGATGTGTTTTTCTTAAGTGTATTTTTGTAATTATATTTCTTTGTAAATAATATGTATATGGAAAAAAAAACAGATAAAAAAAATACTGACATTATACAAGAGTTATACCTACTATATGATATTTTTTTTGTGTATTTTTATTTTTTATTTATGTATGTGATTTTACTTGGGGACTTTATAAAAAAATGGGGACTAATAATTATTACAGGATTATTTACGATTACTTTATTCGTAGTATTTTCATTACTTACATAATTAGAAACTTAATGGAGAAATAAGTTAAATTGAATTAAAGAATTTTACTTTTAATTATTACCAACACCAATATAATTTCCTAATACCCTCACAACGTCATGTAAATTTTAATATGTGTACCTATAGTTTAATATTCGTTTTAAAACGTTAAAATCCTAAGCACATTCAATTTGCTCCATTAAATGTAGAAACGTCAGGCGATAGTATTAGTCTAAAGTAGTTTATAAAATGATTTTTTTTTTAAATATATATTTTTTTTTTCAAATATTTAAAAAACTACTTGTAAAAACTACAAAAAATAAACAATAATTAGCGCATCTGATTTGAGAAAAATGTTATTTTTTAATGGGTGTAAGTTACGCTCTTTTTGACGGCAGAATAAAAACCTATTAAAAATGCACTACTTATTCCAAAATAATGTCGTAATCTAAAGGTTAGCTTCATCTCGTTTCGCAATTTGGTGACATTACACATACTAAATCAATTTAGAAACTCTCATAAATAAATATGCATGCACAATACATCCATTGTGTACATTTTACTAGTACTCATGTGACATTTTCAAGTATAGAATGTTAGTCAAATCTGAACAGAAATCGTTGTTCCTAGGTTCCTACAAAAGCTACCTTGCCTACATTTTTAACATGATATGTACCTATAATATTGTATGGTTTATTGTAATTTATTAACAAACATACTTAAGAAATTGGGCGTGTGTGGTGTGAATGTGAAGAATTCACCGTGTGTATAGGGGACACGGCGTGGTTGAATGTATTTTGTAAAGAAATACGCATCGACACGACAGGGTGTAAGGTGTGTGTATGGTGTATGGTATATCAAGTTACAACCTTAAATTCTTTCGTTAAACCACGTGTCGTATTGAGTGATGAAGCATTAGTAGGAT
Organism: Micrasema longulum; assembly: GCF_059751315.1. NCBI lineage: Eukaryota > Metazoa > Arthropoda > Insecta > Trichoptera > Brachycentridae > Micrasema > Micrasema longulum. Next base: position 62,905 of record NW_028279501.1, on the reverse strand, counting down.
CATTGTCTCGAGTAATGTGGGTAATATTATGTCGGGCCAAGGACCCAGAAAGTTAATTTGTTTCAAGTTTCAAGCGTTGCTGAGTCAGATTGGTTCCGAACACTCGAAACGAAATGAGTTATGTTATGTCCATGTCGAGAAATATACATTATGGTTTTGAAGTTCGAAGATTCGTTAAAAGGAGTCAAAACATTATAAATATAAAGATATTAAAATATAATCGTCACTTAAAAAAAATATTTCGAATTCAACATGGCATATTTGAATAGCAATCACTATTTGGCCTATTTCACATCATGTTAAAAATCCACACGACACGATAAAATAACAAATGGTAAATTTATATTTTGGTGGCTTGAATCCAAAAGGGCCAATGTCAGTTACCATTTTTTTCTTGCTAACATTTAATGGTTGATGTCAGTAGAAAAATATACATATTTATAAATTTTATACATACATAATACATACATATGTGGTAATGTTTTTTATTCATATTCGTTATCAAACATGTCAAGCAGTTAATTATAACGGCACAAAATGGCTGAAAAATTACTATCCTATTTAATATTGTGATCTACGACATTGGCCCTTTTAGATCCCAGCCCCAGATTTTTCGTATATTTATTTATTTAATGCCAGGCAAACGAAATAACCAGCACACCATAAGCCAACTAATCTCCACTCGATTTTCTTTTGCAAGATTTTTACCCGAGAGTAGCCCCTGAACAAATTTTAAATAAGTACATGAGAGGATGAGAGTATAATAAAAGTCAATCTACCCTTATTTTACCGTGCCCTGTGGATTTGGACGATACATGTGAAATAGGCCTAAACGTTGATGTAAGTATATTCATACTGAATTTAATGATAGAGGAGTTAGTAACACACCCTCGGGCTAGAATTGGTTATACGGGGCAAGTGGAGACAAGAAGTAGCCAGAGATACGCAGGGTGGAGATATTTACATACAACAATCAAATACTTTTCTCAAAGGAGAAAACTCACTGAAACAAAATGCTGTCGAAAGACAATTTCTCAGGCGAATGAATGGTAAAACTACGTACCATGGATGCATGTCGAGATCCGTGCATATGTAAGGCTTAGGTAAGAATTAGCGACAAAATCAAAAAAGAATTGATTTGGACATGTAGAGCGAATAGACAGCAAAAGAACGGCCAAAGAGATTTACGATGCGAATTTCGATGGACGCAGAAAACGAAGAAGATCGAGAAAAACATGGCCAAATCTAATAAATACTTGAAGAAACACAGAGTATTATGCTACAAAAAAGCGTGATGGATATTTTTTGTTGTTGATAAAAAGCTCCTCACCTTCCTATTAAAAATTGAAGTAAACTCTCCTATGAATCATCTACATTTTAATATTATAAAGTAAGTTAACGAGGGTGTTATCCTTGGCTCTACCCGGCCGAGTTTCTCCAGGGTATGCTTGGCTACAACTGTTTAGAGACTAGAAGGAATGTGTACTTGACTACACATTTTTATCGATTGTTGCGCAGTATTATCGATAGTCCTGAGATTATGATGAACATTGGTTTGTATGTTCCTGATAATTACCTAAGACTACGTCACCATAGATTGTTTCATATTCCGATATACATGACAAACTTGCCGATGGCTATGCCTGTTGGAAGGGCTACCGCTATGCTGAACAACATCGCTCTGGATGTTAATCGGTTCCATGTATTCGAAGGGGTTTTCCGGAGCAGGATTCTCCTACTATTATCACAAGAGTCTCTTATGTATTTTTCATCTTTTTATAATATGTAAGTCTTGTGAGTTATGTACATTTTATTTTTAATAAATAACTGAATAGATTGAAAATGAAAAACCTATTTAAAGAAATTTGTGTACTTTCGCATTAACATTTTTTAAAGCATATACTTTTTAATAAATTGTAGTAGTTTCAGGTACTTTTTACCAATCCAAGTTAGCATCACGCATTCAAAATATTTACCATTCGACCCACGGAATCATTTTAAGTACATAATTTATATTCCAGGACTGTGTCCGCATCCTTACATCTTATTTCTCAATATGAGTTGGATAATAAAGGCAGGAGAGGGGTAATATTGGGTATTCGGGTGGTACTATGTAGGTACTAGGTTAGGGTTGCCATCCGTCCCGATATATCGGGACTGTCACCGTTATTGAGTCTTCTGTCCTGACGTTCCAATGAAACCTATAATATCCCGATTTAAACTCACGTAGTGTAACGCTGTCAATCAACAAAAATTTTCCACTGCCGTATTGACTATGAATGTGAAAATAAGGTGGAAAATGCTTTCAGCAATTGATGTATCTAAAGAACTTCATGGAAGCTGAACTTGCCTCGATAGAGTGAAAGCCAGTAATTCCATTCCTGTTCATAAAAACAATATGATAAAAAATGTCTTCTGCTGCCAGGGTACATATTCTGATGGGAAGTTGAAATTTATCTACAATTTTATCTAGAAAGTAAAATTAAGTTTTCTGTGTAAAAAATATTAAATGTTTACAATTTTTTTTCTAAACATGTTCAATTACCAGTTAGCTACGAAGATACTTTGAACTTTCATACAAATATACACACCTTAAATAAATATCGATATTAGTTTATACCGTCTCAGTATATGCCGATTAAGATAGCCGTTCATAATCGCGGCCCAGGGACTGTAGAATCAATATTGTAGTATTACGTCAATATTAAGTCATAGAACACATATGGCCAGCGGTACTTCTTCCGCAAAGAAACACCACATAAAATGTAAGAAAAACATTTCTATTGTTTTTGTGAAAAACCTTTTTTTAAACTACATATCTCCATTGCAGAACGTCCCGACGAGACCCTAGCGAAATATGGCAACCCTTTACTAGGTACACGTACGCAAGTATGTACACATCTTGCATACAATTTGCTGGCACAAGGTATAAACTATAAACGTCGGAAAAATAAACAAGTAGAGACGTAAGACGTAACACCATTTCTGATAATACTGTCTCAGTCTTTTTCCCACTGTTTATACAAGAGTGAAAGGAAACGAATATCTGGAATTAGCTTGATCAAATTCAAATGCCCATGGAAATATTGAAGGCAAAGCACGGATTAACTTCTATAGATGCGAGTGGAATTTGGATAAGGTCATTTTTCCACCAAGGTTTTATCGAGTAAACAAATTTATAAATCTGATTTCTGTTCTCTGTTTCGTCTGATATAAAAAAATAATAAGGAATAACATATAACCTATACACCGATGCTACATATGAAACTCTCTTACGGGATTAGAAACACCGAGATACGGAAAAGGCCGGGAGCAACGGGCGTAGCCGAAACATTGGCTACGTTTAAATTAAATTAACTTAACAATAGAATCACCATGTAAAGCGCCCTTGAGGTATTTTATTACGAAAATGGCGCTATATAAGTTATCCATAATAATAATAATAATACGTTTGAATGGTCATTTGCGGAACATGTTGCCAGATTTAAAGGCCAAAGATGGACTAAATAGGTAGATGAGAGGAGACTTCGTGAAGTCAAAAGAAGTAGAGGGAGACCCCCCCACGATAATCAGATGATATAAAGAGAATTTCTGGTGACTGAATACAGAAAGTCCAAAATAGGGATGTATCCATGTTCAGTATGATGATGATATACCGGAGTTCTTTTTACACGGTTTCGAAATAACACGACACAAAAATCATGCGAATTTTTTTTAACAATATTAATTTAATTATACATAATAGTAATACAACGCCTATATATTTTTCATGTATTTATTTAATAACTTTTTGTACATAATGCCAATTGTACATTGGCGGGCTTATTGCCAAATTCAAGTTAAAACATATTCAATAGAAAATAAAGATAAAAAAAGCTAAAGAAATATAAAAATATAAATAAATGTATTTGTATGTAAATAACCTTATATCAAAAGTATTACTTAATGAGAAAAGGGAAAAAAAAGGAAAGAGGAAAGGAGGAGAGATTAACGAAGAGAACGGAGATGTTTCTTCAGAATGCATAACACCTATTCGCTACGAATGCGAATCGTGGCACCTGACTAGGGCCCAAAACGGCAAAATACTGAGTTTTGAGAATAGGTGTCTCAGAAGAATCTTGGATGTGATGTAATGAGAGAACGGACGCTGCAAACTCCATTGACAACTGTCATCAAGCGGGGGCGATACGGTTGGCTGGGCCATATACTGCGGATGCCTCCTGAGAGCTGTAATCCGGACATAGAATGATGATGATGATGATGAATTTTTGGAATTCCGTACATCGCTCATTTACTTACTAAACGCATTAGGTATATAATTATTGCGATAGTGATAGTAAATATTTTTTGTTACGATTTTAGTATTTTGTTGCCGAGTTATACCAAATGGCAACTTCTTCCAACCAACTGATGATGATGATTTCACTAAATAAAGGTATTATTTAGTTAATTTAAGTTTTTTTTATTTTACTGTTCAAAAAACTTATATTTTTTTTAATACTAATGTTGTATTATTTTTTTAATTATTATTTTCTAGTTATTCTCAACTTTAATATGTTATTTTTATATTTAGAACATAAGATTTTCTAATGGTTATTTTTATATTTTATTTAGAGATGTTATGTTTCTTTTTTACTTTTTGTTTTTTTGTATCATATGTTCACTAAATTTTTTAGTTTAATTATTCTATTATTTCATATTATGTACTACTTGATTATTGTGCACTGCTGTGATTATTTCTGTACATTATTATTTTGTGTAAAAGGTTCTTTGAACCGTTGATGCATAAATAAATATATAATAAAATGTACAGTAAACAATTATATTTCCTGATCTGAACTGAATTATCAACTTTTGTTATTTTTTAATAATATTTTACACGAAACTGCGTGGGACTTATCCACGTGGTTCTAGTGTACTTTATATATTGTATATATTCCATAGAGTTATAATAGTCCAGAAACCGCGTACGCACATCAAACTGAAGCCGACAAAACTACTCATAAGTGAGTAGTTTTACGTTTGGGCCATAAGTTACTCTGTAGACGTCGTTTAGTACACAACTGCCGATTTAAATTAAATAACGCAGTGTTGTGTCGTTTTTAAGCGTCAAAATACTATTGGGATTAAAAAAGGAATAGGGTGGGACCACACTTCATGTGTAAGTAGCGAATCCACAAATAATATTATTTAAGAATTCGATTATTTTACCATCTGTCAGAGTATTAAATAAAACAAGGCGGACATTTTGTTAGTATTGCCAGGGTAGTCGATTTTTTTAACCGGCTTTCTATTAATAATCCTTAGTATAATATTAAACTGTATGAATTTTACTTTATTACTAAATTATTATTTAATGTTTTTTTTTTTACGTTTGCTTAAATATTTATATTCGATACGATCTCACACACATAAAAAATGTTTCAACTTTTTTACTTTACAAAAATCAAGAATAGTATTCAAATATAAGTGGACCTGTAAAAAATGATTACTTTTATTTAAGTAGCCAATGGCATGTCATAAGCTCTATAATTGTTTAGACTCTCAATTTCCTTCTTTTTCGTCATATCTCTTATAATACCTATCAATCGTAATTTTATTCAATGATCTAACATGAATATTTAGAGATTTATAAATGTTCGATAAATTTTAGTAGATTGCTTAAATTTCTTTCAATTGACATTTACATTTTGTTGCCTGCAATTATGGAAAATAAGCTGAATTACTTTAATAAGTATTTATAATTTATTTCATTTTGAATTTAATCCCGTCAAGATTCATAAACGATAGTGAAAAAGCACAGTAAATAATTATAAATATAAACAGTTAATACAATTATAATTAAAACCGACATGAACATTAAAAATCCACGCTAATTAAGTCGAAACTCTTGGGAACTCGCTGAGAAGTGTTGCTACAGATAATCAGGTACACTTTCACGTTTGATATATTTCCCATTCTTAATTTACCTGGAAATGTGTAAAAATGGTGCTGCACATAGATCTGCGTATTGTCATCACAATAATAATTATCGTTACTCCGCGAACTAGATACTAGATACAAGATACAAGAAGATAAAACTGTAAAGTATTCCCATACCTAAAACTTCGTATCTGGGTTTGTTATCAAATAAAATTTTCTTCCTAACACGTGACCTTGTATTAATGATACCCTTTGATTTGAATCTACGTTTATTTACGTTTATAATTCAATCTCCCAATATTGTTTTACCAAAATTTTCGTAAAAGGATCATTACGAAAATATTTCATCATTCAAATACTGTTTTTAATCGTTTGCATTGCTGCATTTCTTAGACTATTTTTAGATTTAAAAGCCTTAACTGCTATTAAAAAACATAAATTAGGACGTAAATAAAAAGACAATGAAACACAAAATGTATGAAGATAAGAAAGAAAACAAATAAAGATAAAGGTAGAAAAAAAAACAAGTGAAAAAATACTGTTTAGAACATAAAGATTTGACCTGATAAACATTTTTTTTTTAATTAATCAATATATTTTCATAAATGGTACATGTTTTATTTATATGAAATAAGTTTTATGTACATTGTATGCCAAATTACAGTTTTTTTTATTTTCTTATTTTACTATCATTAAGATCCATTTTCATCTTTATTCAAATAAATATGAATGACAGTGGGTATTAGTTATGAGTACCACATTAATGCACTAAATTATTTTTAATGTATAACGACGAAATAAATATAAGTAATCCCTTAGAGTATATACAGATGTATATACTCTAAGGGTAATCCTATGTTTTCTACGGTTGTGTTTAACACCGCGCCATCATAATACATAAAGCGTACTCTTATTTTGCTATCAATTTTATTTCGACGTTTTTGTATCTTTCAAAAACCGAAGAATGCTTCATTGAAAACGTAAGATTGCATAAATAAAACAAAATGTAGAATTTGACGCGTTTATACAATGCCCTGTTGGAATGTTGTCTACCCAACACATTTATTGGGTTTCTGAATTGGAATGTTAAACCTACTCAAATATTTCTGCGATAAGAGAAGTCACATTAACCATCGAAAAGCTTCGGTGACTTCGCTAAGTGAGGAAGCCATTTTATGATGATAAGCATTATTGTCAAATAAAACTAAAGGCACGCGCCATTAGGGCAGGTTAAGATACTATTTCACGATAGTGCAATCCCCTACCCTGCCAGGTGAACTCAATGCGGACGATAAATGACAGTTAAAAAATATGAGCATTCGTGAAATACCTTACAGCTCAATTATCTATTACTGGCATTGAGTTGTAACACATTATTGATGATGATTTTAGTTACAGAGGAAAGATAATTGAAATTTTCAAAACATAAATGTATTTTTTAAATCCTAAAATGTTTTGACAGTCGCTACGATATATTTTTAACTTAAAAATCAGAAATTAGCATAAAAATAGATAAGTAGTAAAAGTATATCTTGACCAGACGTAAGCAGATCTGGGTCCCGATTACAATGGGAAGTTAACAGAGTTATCTTCGACTGTCTATAATGAAAAACCGATATTTGTGTACTAAAATGAGTATATTTGCATGATCACTTAAAATATCTTCGTCCGCAACCTACAATTGAACATGTTTGGAAGAAAAAATTGTATGCATATTCTGCTTTTTATACAGAAAACTTAATTTTACTTTGTAGATAAAATCGAAAAAAATGTTTACTTCCTATTGTAATCGGGGCCCCTAATTTTCTTATTTTTTATGTTAAAAAGTGGTATTATTATTTTTATTTTTTTACAATTGTATAATTTATACAGCGCCATTTTTTGTGAAAATCACCTCAAGGGCGCTGTACAATAAATATATATTCCAGCACGTCTTGCAGCTACAGATCGCATGGACGGTAAGTAATCTAGCCCCCATTTACATTATGTTTTAATTTGACAATGAAGTTTAGTGTGAATTGTATTAAAATAAAATCAAAAAACTCAGTTTTAAAAATACGAGTTATATTATAACAAGTCTTGCAGCTACTGAGCTCGTGGACTGTTGAAATTCTAGACTGCATTTACATTTTAAGTATTTTATGGTTGTTAACATTTACATATTGAAGCAAGATTACTAATCGTCTTGCAGCTACAAAGTGTCTAACCTTAGCGGCTGCCACAGACAAAGTAAACAATCAATACAGCTGAAAATTTTAGCATACTTTAGGGACATGTGTACAAACATTATAAAAAATGACATTTGGACTCTCCAAACCCGCGAAATTTAACAATTCCCGTTATTTTCTGAACTCACCTCGTAGACTTCAGTTTTCAAAAAGCCTTAAAGAATAAAGTCCAGCGGTGTCAAGTTAGTGATCATGTCACAATAACGTTCACCATTCACCGTAATCGTTTAGCCTGTCAGAATTTTAAAGCATACCTACTTAAGACTTATTTCTAGTATCATTGCAGAGCTTTATGTATCATTAAATTAGGTACAAATACTCGTAAATCATCATCATCAAACCCTTATTCGCGCTGCATTGTCAAATAAAATGCAGCGCATCTCGATCGTCTGTTTCAGGGAGGTAAGGCGATCAGCCTTACGCTTCAGGTGCAAGTCCAAGGACAATGAAATACATCGGTGTAAAATCACATTTAAAAACAATTATTTCATGCCGATCTTCCCATGAATCGAACCCGGGACCTCAAGCATGGTAGGCAAATGCGCCAGCCACTACACTACAAGGCGGACTTTTCTCCACTCGCTTTCCTTTTCGGGATTTTTACCTGATAGCAGCCGTCGAGTCTTAAACACTCGTCCAGGATTTTTATTCTATTGCCCACGTAAAACTGTATTCCTATTCTGCCCGGACACTTACATAAATACTTGTATGCAATTATATGCTCATCACAAAAAATATATATGATAAATAAAACACTTACCGCTATAAAATCAGCAGCAGTAATTAATCCAATTTTTCTCTTTTAGTTGTACTTATATCACTGTCACTCGTTTTGTTTATGTTTAATATATTTTGCGCGTTATCGGGAATGTACTTGATATTCATTTGTCAAAAAGGAATGCATTCATTTTATATTATAAAAATATTCATCTGAAATTCGACTTGTCTAAGGTAAAATCGACAATTCATTCGTTCGTTTTGAATATTAGAGAAAATAATAACTATGTACGAATCATGTCGGTATATCGCAATACTAATGCTGTAAATCTTTTAAAGATGTTTTGCCTTAGTACTTTAAAACGATCAGAAATCATTATTTTCAGAAAGAGAAAATGATCATGGCAGATCGCGTGAAAACTTTTTTCAAATAACTATTTCACTTCATAGAATTCTGTCATAACATTAGACGTAGGTTACATTCTCCAAATGTCACTTATTGGCACTGCGATATTTTTAGAAAGTCATATTCGGAGGTTCCTGTTTTACACTGAAACTTCACCGTTAAAAGTAGTTCAACAAGTGTCACAAACGTACATAAATGTTTTGTTTCGCACTGCACACACGGAGAAAACAACTGACCATTAACAACACGAGCTAGTTTCACGGTATAAACTCATATTCAATGTTTTTGTTATTATTTTCCGGCATTATCGCCTGACAGTCAATACTACGATTTGAAAAACACCGTCATAAACAATACGAATCGCTCACCATCAACCGCTTGACGCGAGAGAGTCAAGAGAGCTGCCGAACGTGGAACACACGCCGGCAAAGGTATGGTTTGACGAAACGAGATACAGAAAACTGGTGGTTAAAACTATTACCTACACAAAAAGGTTTATATTTCACCTACTCTTGTTTGACGCTAGCTTAGATTTATCGCTTATGTTTTTACACGCGCGTTGAACAGTGGATTTTCTACTTGACTCGATCGAGACGTACAGCGGCCTCTGGCGGCGCATGGCTATATTAGTACCTATTTCAATTCTTTTGAGTTTCTAACTGGAAAACTCCACGAAAATAGAATATTCGTGTTTTATAGAAATTAGGGTAATTTTGATTAATTGTTATCCCAGTATTTGCTTCCGGACGAATGGGAAGCCAAAAAGGAATCGTTAACTCGTACTTTGAACTGGCAAAGGGTTTTGTAGGAAACATGAATTTTCTTATAGTATGTCTTCTATCATCTTTATTATAACTGTTTCGGCGCATCAACCCCGGTCACGCTATCGGAACGAGAAAGGATTTTTTGAAATCAATAATCGGATTAAGTCACAGTCGTTGTGATGCCGTATCACATGAAAAAATTTATGTTAATAATAATTCACATTCGGGTTTGAAAAATCTATTGAATTATTACCGGCCAAAAATACGATTGCAAATTTAAATCAGCGAAAGAATTCATCAATTTGAAAAAAATCATCGTCATCCTCGAGGTACAGTGTTTACCGAGTTGTTCTACCGCGCATGAGGTCCCAGGTTGGATTCCTGGAAAGATCGGCTTAAAATATTAAATACGTTATGTGTGTTTTCTCCTCAGAGTAATACTTCACTAGAGAAGCGCTATTGCATAGAACAAAAGCGTTCCAAATTTTTGGTTTGACTTTTAGTTTAACAACAAACGTGTAAGGGACGGTTTCGGTTTGCGCTTGCAATTCTCGGCCGAGTACCTACAGGCGTTGTATTAGCCAGAGGCGTGTTATTACTCTAAGGTTTTCTCACTACAAAAGTTCAAGTCACAAGTCTTTAAAATGGAGCACAATTATCAATACTTTTTAATTTTTGTTTCGTTGACCATGGCTTCTATTTATTAATATTATGTCGTTTTGTTGTCTGCATAGCACATTACGGTACAGTTTATTGAAATACGCTCTAAACTCTAAGATATGAGAACTGTCGATAAAATAGTTCAAAATTTTGAAGAGAAAAGACAGATCAGGGCCGCGATTATGAACGGCTATCTTCATCGGTATATACTAATATCGATATTTATGTATGAAAGTGTGTATATTTGTATGAAAATTCAAAGTATCTTCGTCGGTAACCGGTAATTAAACATGTTTTAAAAAAATGTAAACATACTATATTTTTCATACCGAAAACTCAATTTTACTTTGTAGATAAAATTGAAGATTAATTTTAAGTTCCCATCAGAATACGTACCCAAGGCCTCGATTACATTGGGAAGTTAACAGAGTTATCTTCGACTGTCTATAAAGAAAAAATGATATTTGTGTACAAAAATGAGTATATTTAAATTAACATTTAAAGCAGTGATTCCCAAAGTGGTCTATATCGACCCCCAGGGGTCTATGACAACCTGCAAGGGGTCTACGTCAACGAAAACAAAAATGGGGGTCCATGAAATGAAAAAGGGGGTCCACGATAGTGGATCTCAACACACACTGATAGTACTTCTGGCTGCAAAAAAACATACCCGTTACTTATCCTGTATTATGGAATATAGCGAGCAAATTTTTAATTTCCTTTCCATCGTCATACCTAGTGGAAAGGGGGTTCAGCGCTTTTACCAATCTCCTAACGAAAACAAGAAACAGACTGGACATCATTGGCCGAAGAGATTAAAGATAAAACCTGACAAAATTGACGCCAAATGTTGATAATTTATTATTAAAGCATCAGGTTCATCCTTCTCACTAAAAACATTTACCCATTGCTTAGTTTATTTTATGTTACGTTTATTTTATATAACAGATACAAAATTTTATTTTGAGTAGTTTAAATTTAAATTCAATTAATAAATGTATAAAACTTAACATTTGTTTTAACTTTAAGGTTAGTTAGAAATTGATGAAAAATCAATATCAGGTAAGTAGGGGGTCTACCAAAAACCGAAAAACATGGCAAGGGGTCTACGATACAAAAAAGTTTGGGAACCTCTGATTTAAAGTATCTTCGTCGGTTACCTGTAATTGTACATGTTTAGAAGAAAATATTGTAGGCATATTCTGCTTTTCATACAGAAAACTTAATTTTACATTGTCGATAAAACTGAAGATAAATGTTAACTTCCGTTTGTAATCGGGGCCCGGAAATGCTTTAACATTTATTAAGGGAAGATGAGTCTTCGCACGAGTCGAATTCGTATGCCTACTATGTTTACTTGGTTCATCGACAGTGACTAACACATTAACGTAGGGTTAAACATTGCACTGTAGCTTGCTTTATTATTTTTACTATCGGTTAGTACATATAATAAACCAATAAATACATATTTTCGTATTATATTTCCATGAGGCTACATGAACTCGATTCGGGAAATACTACAGAATTGTAAATACTCATCATGTATAACCACTTATCGACTTTTCTATGTCGTCAAGTGCCCTGGCGAAGAGACGTGTACGTGTACGTCTCGAAACCGGTAGACATAGAAAAGTTGGTAAGTGGTTATGATCAATCATTTAGTAACATTTAAAAAAAACCTTTTTATTCAAAGTTAATTATTTAAATATTAATACTATTATTACTACTACTACTACCATCACGCCATTTCCCAGTAGGGGTAGGCAAAGAGAATGGACCGCCACACACGTCTATCCTGGCATACATTCCTAGCTTCATCCACATTCATACATCTTGTCGTACATGCCCTTCGGTTCTGTCTGCTTTTGACATCACCAGACTTAAGATTTTGGTTTATCTGATCATGCCACGTCTTCCTTGGTCGTCCTCGTCCCCCGTTGCCTTCCATTTTCGCCATATATGCTTGTTTTACCATTTTTTCGTCGTCTATTCGTTCTACGTGACCAAATCATCTCAGAGACCCTTTCTTAATCTTATCAATTATACTTGACTCAGATTTACACTCTCGCCTAATTTCATCATTCGTAACCTGTCATACATTGATTTCCCACACATTCGTCTTTCAAGAGATCGCATTTCAACCGCGTTCACTCGGGTTTCATCCGTCCTCTGCCAGTTCCATGTTTCACTTCCATACATAAGTGTTGGGACGAAAACTCCGTTGTGCACTGCCAGTTTAGCTTCGATTGACATATTTTTATTATACATTATATTATATTTAATGTTAACATTCGTTTTTTCCGTTTTTTTCATATTTAAAAATGATCACAAAAATTAAAACAAAATGGTCAAGGGTCGTCATTTGAAAGAAAACTTTCTGTTTTACAAGATATTATATTTGCTTTTATCTTACACATATTACTTTCTTCAAGCTTTCAAAACGAAATGTCAAATATTCGAAAATGTGCATTTTCGACACCTCATTCTTTTCGCGTTCAATCGAGGAAACAAAGGAGAATACATTATTGACAAATTTGCTATAATTTGTCCTCTTGTTCTCTTCATTTATAAAAAAAGATTCAGCTTATGTAAACATCATACTTATGGTAAAAGTTTTATAAATAAACATTAGTGAAGGTTTCCGAAAAAGGCGTTCTTATCCTCGATAATTCTCCGTCATTATTTTGCAACGAATTAATCGATAATATATTCTCCTTATTCTCATTTATTCCCTCGATTGAACGCGAACAGAAGGAGATGTCGAAAATCATTACTTTCGTCTACTTAACATTCAATATTAACCTTTTTTAATATATTCTTTATATAAATAAAGAAACAATATAAAAAAAGAAGGCTTTTAATCACAAGATAAAAGTAATACATAGTTCTAAATGTCTTGCAACAGGGAGGGAAAACGTTTATGAGAAGCGAATACGGGAATCTGAGCATTTACAAGGCTTGTGACCTGTCATTGGCTGGTGGAAATCCAGCCTGTCTATAAACATTTGGACATACTCCAAACATGAAGTAGTAGTTATTCTTCGCAGCAGTTATTGATTATTCGTAGTAGCTATTTTGTTATTACATTCATTAATTTAATTTGTTTAGATCAGGGGTCTTTTAACTTGTCTTTTAAGCTACCTATACAAATTCCCTCTTTTTAGTTTTTTATCATTGGCCCTTATCATACCATTCATATTTTTATGTTAGTTTAAATAAATTAGAACATCAGATCAACAATAAAACATAAAATGCGTGCTTTAAATATTTTTTTATAAACAAAATAATAATTGAAAATAGGTGTCATTAAAAATAAACATAAAAATAAAAATAACTAGTAAAAATAATTAGCGAAAAGAATGGCATTCACTTTCCTCCACAATTTTTTCAATTCTCGGTGAGTACCTTGTCACTCTCATCCGAATGCAATTATCAAGATGTAAATCTCTGAGTCTATATTTACTCTTAATAGCCTTCATAGTGGAAAACATTGATTCACATAAGTAGGTAGAACGTAAAACAAAACAATGGCTTCATTTTGAGTGCAATTTTAACTAAAATTAGATACTTTTCTTTTGGGACGAAAGGCCATACAGATTCTATAGTTGAGGCAAATCACATTGAAATTCTATCAATTCCATTTCTGATGAAGGGCTATCTTCTTGGAAATTTTTGACGATACAGTTGGGTAGTTTTTCAATGTCAAAATTTATAAATGGAGCTGAAACAAAATGTCCAAGCAGCTCAACTTTTTTAAAGTCACTAAACCGCAAATCAAATTGTTTTCGCAAGCTTAAAAGAATCTGGGCATGATTTTCACCTTTGTAGCTTTCACAATTTATTTCTTCTTCTCTTTCGAACAGGGAAAATGTTTGACATCTCCACGACTTAAGTTGCGCTTCCAGAAGGTAAGTTTGTTGGAAAATGCCTATACTTTTGAGATCATTTCCCCAAATTTTTATCTTGTCCCTGAAGTTGAACATTCAGTTCATTTAATTTTTCTGTAACATCGACAAGAAAGGCAAAATCTCGCAGCCACTAAAAATTTGTAAGTTTTAAGTATGTTTCATTACGTTATTTGAAAAATTCGACTATTGTAGGTAGCAGTTCATTAAAACGACGAAGAACACGTCCTTTACTCAACCAACGGATTTCTGTGTGTGGCAGAAGGCCTCCATACTGACTATTTAGCTAAACTTTAAATAATAGGAGAATCGGATATAACTTATGAATAATCTCAGAAATAATATTATTGATGTCGAAGGATTTAGAACTCTAAAATCTGTAGCAGATCAAAAATAATCTCCAAACTTTTTTTTTATTTTATATAAATCAATAATCGTCGTTAAACAATCTGATTATACATTCTATAAATCTGATTATATCTGATTATATATTCTATATAAATAAATATAATAGGGCAGTGCACTGGTACACCGAGAACAGATTTTATAATATTCTTCATTCCCTCATCAGCACCCAATGAAGCACTGGACATCGCATTGCAACTTCTCTGGCAGCGTTTCGTAGATCAGTTTTACACTTCAAGTACCAGTCCAGGAATTTAGAAGAACAGCGGTGAAAAATAAATATTTTATATCAATATTTCACGACGCTGACTTTGCTGGGGATCGGACTCGGGACCTCAGAAATGGTAGGCGAACTCAGTAACCACAACCACCACACTACGAGGTGGACTTTTTTTTTTAAGAAAAGAAATATTGGCGTTCTTGTAATTTGCCCAAATATTTCAAATTTGCTGGCCATTTTCAAAGAGTTGTAAATAACTCACTATTAGAAAATGGAAATCAAGTTGGGGTAGAGTGGAGTTTGAACCTCGGATCTCTGATCCGCGAGTCCAACACTAGCCACGGGACCACAACCTAATATAGTTGAACCTGAACTTACGATTTATGAACACAAAACTGCATTCTTCATTCGCCCGGACATGTTTATTTTATATTCAATTTGCATATTTTTAGTATTATTAAGAGGAAACACGGTGGCTGAGAATTTCTATGAATAGGTATTTGATCTTTGTTTTTCTGCCACTCTGTATATTGTCTCGGTAATATAGCAAAATAATCAAAATTAAGAAAAATCAGAAAAATTATTAGAATACATTCTTAAATAATTAATAGTATAGTAGAATTGTATTACAGTATAATAAATCAATTAATAGTTACTAGGTAGACATGTTTAGTTTATTTTTCTCTATGCATAAAACTGTCTGCTTTAAAATAGATTGTACCTACTACAAATTATACTCCAGAGAAATCTTTTACAAAAAACGTATTATAAATTATAAGATTTGTTAAAATACCATAATCGTTAATATTATCATATCATTATTTTTCGTGGATACTATCAATACCTACTAGATGTTGGTACTAATAATAGCGACTGGATATCTAATAGATATTGATCTAGGCCGCATCGTGTCTTGAGGTAGTAATTTTTTTTTTTTTTGTCCTAGCTTTAATTTTATTTAATTGTATTTTATTTTATTAGTGCCTTTATTTATTATAAAAAATTGTATATACTATCGTTAGAAAGGACTGCATAAGTCCGTCAAATAAATAAATATATTAAATTTTTATATTCAGTTAACAACTCTCCCCAGCAAAAAAATCTAAGGCAATATTATATTGAAGTATTATTACATAATGGTAACTCTGGAATTGAAGTGTCAAACCAATTACTTTTCTGACGACAGGTTTATGCGGGAATTCGCCTTGTTTGACCTACTTTTCTCGTTTTAGTAGCGCTTAATATATTTTCATAAGATGGACGATAATTTTGACGATATTCTCGCGAATATCGAAGAACCGAGTTCCCCCAAAAAACCTAAAACAAGTGAAGATGCCCCTTCGGGTAACAAAACTGATGAGATTGGTAACGACTTACTCCAACAATTTGAAATTTTCCTTTAACCTGTAATTTGCCTTTGGTTATACTTTATTCGATTTTAATTTTCAGAACCTGCCAAGCATAAATCTGGTACTTCGAAATTACATTGTGTTATCGTAAATCCGAAACAGGTAATTCATAAGAAAGTAAAATAAGCATGGTGGTTCTTTTAAGTTTATAAATTTATTTTTGAATTTTATCTTTCACTCCTCTCGATAGAAAGGAAATCCTCTTCTGAAAGGAATAACCAGCGTTCCGTGGGAATTTGATGAGATCATTCCTGATTATGTGATGGGACCAACTACATGCGCTCTATTTATTTCTCTGAAATACCACAACATGAATCCTGATTACATTCATGAACGGTTAAAATTACTTGGAAAATCGTACGATTTGAGAGTACTGTTAGTTCAGGTAAAACCCTTTAATTCATTTACTATCCAGGGTTTTGGTTATTTGGTTTTGTAATATATATATATACACCGCAAGACAAATAAATTTACGAGTTCTCAAAAAAAACTAAAATTGACATATAATGAATTATTCTTGATATTTAATTAGTTTTTTTTATATTGTTTGACATATGTGATGACTACTCGTTATTTCAAGGTTAAAATAAAAAATCTTACTCATGAATTGTACTTAGAAATTGCCATTATATATCAGGTATCAGATTACCCGAACCTTAGAGACCCATAACGGTTCATTTATGGTCGAGTGTTTGTGATGGAATAATAAAAGACATGTTATTTTTTAATTCATATTTAAGAAGTAGGTTCTTATCGCTTTATTTTAAATTAAAGTATTTTACATTTAAACATATTTATAACATTTAAAAATATTTAGTACTTAGTGAATTCACCTTTATTTTTTATAACATGTAAAATTCTATTATTTAGAGAAGCGTAAAGCGAATCTAAAATTTCTGATGTTATTTCTTCTTCCCAAACTTGAATTAAGTTTTTTTTTAATTCCTCAATGTTTTTTGATTTTTTTTTCCCGACTTTTTTTTTCATAATCGCCCATAAATTTTCTATCGGGTTCAAATCAGGGCTATTCCCGGGCCACGTCAACGATTTTAAGCCAATTTTCTCCTTGAATTCATTGATCTATAAAAAAACAATAAATTATTTATCATGTGGTCACAAAATGCATTTAAAAATATATATATTTGTACTCACAGTGCGGGCTCTATGGCACGGCGCAGAATCGTCCTGAAAAATTGGGTCCGCGGTATACTGCGTAATGTCCTCGATTGTTGGAATAATATGTTTTTTTAACACTTTTTTGTACTGAATGGCATTCATCGTACCCTGTACAAAATTTAGAGGTCCTAAACCGTATGCTGTCATGCACCCCCAAATCATCACGTAGGGTGAATGTTTAACGGTTCGAGTGACGCACGACGGATGATATCTTTCCCCACGTTTTCGTCGAACTATCTTTCTGCCGTCTGGACCAAAAAGGTTGAATTTTGATTCATCAGAGAAAACAACATTTTGCCAATCCTCCAAGGTCCAATTCTGGTGCTCTTTCGCCCAATCCAGTCTAGCCTTCTTCATTTTGTCCGTGAGTAATGGTTTCTTTGCGGGACTCCGTGCTTGGAAACCATGCTCCAACAGCCGCCTGGACACTGTTTTTACTGAAAATGTTGATGTGCTGGTAGACTGCACCTCTGCGTGTATTTCAGGTGCCGTTAAAAATCGATCGCGCATAACAATTTTTTTTATTAAGCGATCATCTCGGGCAGATGTCACGCGCCCCCGTCCGCTTCCTTTTTTCCGTTCTATGGATCCAGTTTCTTGGATTTTTTTTAATAAAAACCTCACTGCACCTTCTGAATACCCAACTCGACGAGATATTTCACAATTAGATATGTTTTCTTGCAACAATGTGATTATTTTGGATTTTATCGCAATCGACATTTGCTTTGCACTTTCCATGATTGTTGTGTTATGTTCACTCAAACGCGGGTAAAACAAGACTGTTGAGACATTTTAAAATGTAAATATTGTAGAAAGGTGACACATAGTGTCCTTAATTTATTAAACAAAAGAAAGAGGTATCGATAAAGGATTTCTTAGAAAAAGGGTTCAGTAAAGTCAAGGGGCGCGGTAGCAGGTAAACTCGTAATTTTTTTTGTCTTGCGGTGTATATTTTTTAATCTTTTAGGTCGACGTTCCAGATCCTCATATAGCACTTAAAAATCTAACACGGATTTGTTTACTAGCTGATTTAACTCTAATGTTAGCTTGGACTGCAGAAGAAGCAGGGAAAATCATAGAGACATATAAAATATATGAAAACAAACCGCCTGATAAAATTATGGAGAAAGTTGAAAATGGGCCGCATGAAAAGGTATTATTAAATTACTTTTATCAAATCAGAATTATTTATCAGTGCTTCCATGTTGCCTGTTTTAAAATGCCAAGAATATTATGTAGGCGCTGTTAAATTTTATTGTAAAGGAATAAACCATAAAAATAAGTCAATATATTATCCTAAGTTGATGCATGTTATACTAATTTTAAAAATATTAAAATGTATTTACCCAAAGCCGTCAATATTAATGAACTAAATAAAACAAACCGTTCAAGGGGTCCGTAACTAAAATTTATTAGGAAAAGCACTCTCCAGGGACTGGCGGATTTCAGTGCAAATGTTGCACCATGACGCATTTGGCTAAACGGCCAACTGTGTAACTGGCATCGCGGGTTCTTTTCCCGCCAGTTGCTATAAAAAAAATCAAGAAAGGTTTTTTGTCAATTGATCCGGGTGTTGTGGTTTATTTTTCATAACTTCCTTCCATATCCTCTCTTTCTGGCCTGCTGACATGCCTCTAAAACAGTGGCTTAGGGGGTTAATTCTTTGGAAAATCTGACAAATGTCCAATTGCTGAAATTTAAAATATTACCCATTTTATTTTTATAGTTTATTCATTTACTTACATTTCTTAGTGACTATAGCGGATATAAGAGTATGTCGCACATTTGTGATACTGTTGTCTTTTGTTAACTCAAAATTATATAATAATAATCATTATAGGAAATAGTATTCCTTAATCAAATATATTGCTTTAATAAATAATAAATCTTCTAGACTACTGCCAATCTACAAGTGTCACATTAGTTAGTAAAAAAGTTTTTTTTTACAACTAAATAATAACAATACAATGTATTCTTGAATTTGTTATGGAAAAAATAATCAGTATCATAGATGTTTCATATCTTTAATATGTAGGCACATTGAAATAAATCCGTTTGAATAATTTATAGTTTTTAATTTTAATCTATAATTAAATAACGTGGAACTTCACAGTTACTATTTTCCACAAATGAAAATAGAATAAATGATTTTAACTATTTCTTCCAGATAATCAATGCCCTTTCATCCATAAAACCTGTCAACAAAACGGACGCCATGACGCTTATTTCTACTTTTGGCACGTTAGAAAACATAGTAAAATCTTCTGAGACTAAGCTTTCTAACTGCCCTGGCTTCGGAACTCGCAAAGCCTCAAAACTTTTCAGTGTTTTACATGAACCTTTCTTGAAAAAGAGTGCTACAGTTAAGCAAACTACTGAAGAAATTTTAAATGATGACAGTGTGGATTTGAGTGAGATTGAAGATTTGTTAAAAAAAGATGATGAAACATAAGTTTACTACTTAAAACTACATATACTTAACTGTAATCTGAATTTTTAAAGATTCGTATCTATCTACTATCATATTTTATTGTATTGTATTTAAAAAATATATACTCATTGCATTCTTATCATAAAAGTACCCAGATATTATGTTTATTTTTGTGATGTTTTCAGACGCTAATCAAGTTTTTGGAATAGGAATTGAACCTAGAAAATACAATCTGCAACACAACCTTACTGTCTCACAACTGTCTATATTTTTATTTTTTTAAAAGCGTTTATTTATTGATTTACAATGGCAAATACATTTCTTTATAATATGTACAGGTTCAATTGAAATAAAATACAACTAAAGAAAATTGAAGCTAGGACAAAAAATTTAATAATAATTACAACCTAAAGACAAGGTCTGGTCTATTTTAGTGATAATTTAAATCTAGAAAGATTTACCCCAAAAAAGTCCAGATCTTGTCTAAAGTTTACTACTTTACTATGCGACACAATCGGGACATAGGTGCATGAAAGCCATAGTTTGTGCTGTGGAGGAACAGCATATTATACGCATGTAAAGCCTGCTATTCTGTCAAAAATATTTATGACCTCATCAAAAATAATTATAACATAATATTATATAAATCATACAAATTTAAATGAAATGAGAATTTTGTATGGCAATATTATTATTATCTGCTGATGCTGGTTAAAAAAAATAATGAAAAATAAACAAATTACTACCTCGATACAAGTTTATCTAGTGAGGCAGATAATTACAAAATAAAACTGTCAAAAAGGAGAAGTATTTGATTAAATAAATAAAATAATATCCTATTATCATGAGATCACTTCTGAAAGGGGGAACTAGAAAATCTCTGAATTTCTATTTTGATTTGTTTGGGGGAAGGATTATTTTTAATAAATGAAGGATACGTGATATAAAAGAAGAATGTCAAAATATGAAGTTTTCAGTTATAACGTTTTTGAGCTTTCAAACCTCTTAGACATGAAAATAAACTTTTAAACATAAAGGAACCTGTACCATGCATTTAAAATGTTTTTCATTAATATTAAACTATCGCTTTATTTTCAATATTTAACTGACATCAACCCATTATTTTATTTTTTAATTACATTATAAGGTAATTCAACAAAGAAACATACTAGAAAATATACAATTTGAAGTTATCTGTCGATACAATTTCACATGCATATAATATATCTTCAATTATAGAATTACAAAAAATAAAAGGGAGTTAAATTTGATTCTTTTGTTTCTTGTACAGTATACCATCAACATACAATACGATGAAAAATAAGTTGTACGTGTGTACTTATTGACTAAAATTTATTCCTAAGAGTTTATTCGCAAAAGTTGGGAAAGTATCATGAAAAATGACAATTTTATTATATTCCCGACATATGCAGGCCATAGGTGTGTGGCATGCAGCATTACATGAAAATAAAGGCTGTATGATCTCCCGTATTCATATTTTTTCTTCTGCAATCGTTTCAGAAAGTAGAGCCTTTATGTCCAATTTCATTAAACAGAAATAAAGATCATGTGAAGTGCCATTGGATAATATAAAAAAATAGAATTTCAAATAGTATTACACTTAAAAATTGACACCCATTCTTTATATTTATATCCTATACCCTTCAAATGTAAATTATATGTCATTGAAAATGGTTCTCTGTTTCTTGAACAACTAACCCCGACAAAAATTATTTGTTAAAGTACTTGGCAAAAGTAACATTCTTTTTACAAAATGGTGGGTACGTGTGGTATTATACCTACTTTTATTTGTCATGTTCTGTCAGCTATCAAAAGTTTTGAAATTCTTTTGTCAAAAATGTTTTGTTTATATGTTGGACATTATAGTGTAGATATGTGAATGATGTACATTAAAAATGAACGAAAACATATGTCAAGAAGACTTGGGATCTCTAATTTTTGATGATTGGGATGAATTAGAGGATGGTGGCAATAATAGTAATAAATCTTATATTAATGTTTCCCATTTTAATTCTTCGACGAATCAAGATACCAGTAATAATTTAGATATCAGGTAAACTTTCTCCGATTAGATTTGTGTCTCTTAATTTTCTCCATACGATATATTAACCTGTAATGTTTATAGTGCCCTGTGTTGCGATGAGGAACTCAATGGATTCGATAAAAATTCTGGTCCCACATGGATTTATCCTACAAATTATTCAGTTAGAGATTATCAATACAATATTGTCAAAGCTGCTCTATTCAAAAATACTTTGGTATGTAAACTGATATTTAACAAAACAGTTAACCTTTACTTTTGCGTTATTTGTCTACATTTTAATCGGGTGTAATGTATAATTGCAGGTAAGTTTACCAACAGGTCTTGGTAAAACATTTATTGCTGCTGTAGTAATGTATAATTATTACCGTTGGTATCCTCTTGGTAAAATTATATTCACCGCTCCTACACGACCCTTAGTTGCTCAGCAAATTGATGCCTGTTATAATATTACTGCTATTCCACCGGAAGATACCATCGAGATGACAGGTGAGTAATGGAAATAAATTTGTAAATTATTCAATGAAGTTCAGTAGTAGTGTTGTCATCGCTACGATTCTTTAAAACTTTTTAATTACAACACTATCATTGATTGTAGTATCAAGTAGTTCATTTTTAATTTTAAAAAATTTCTTAGATTGACCCAAAAAAGGATTGTTTTAATTTTAAAATTATACCTTGGTAAAGGACCGCATAGTAGCTCAGAAACCGGCTGGTAATAAAATAAATAATATGTAGTTATAAAAGTGTTTTTTTTTTCAATTATAATTATATAATTAATAAAACCACTAAGTTGAAATTTAAATAAAAAGCATTTTCAGATATTTTTGGTGGGTAAAATATTTATAAAAATCTCATTTACATAAATATCGGTTTCAGTTCCTTTATTTCCCAAAAAAACAGCAGAAGACTTAATAATTTCTGTATACAATATCAATCAAACTTCTTGGTTAAGTTTTGCTATTTTATTTATTGACCAACGAGCGCTTTTTCCTAAGTAGGCACCTTTAACATTTTCAACTTAAATACAACTTTTTTAATGTTTTAGAAGTTTAAGGAGACATCTGGTAAGTATTGTTAATTTAGGGACAAACATGTAATAAATAAGGACACATGTTACGTAATAAATAGGGACAGACATTTAATAAATTAGAACAAATATGTAATAAATAAGGACACACATGCAATAAATAGGGACAGATAAATAATAAATAGGGACAGACATTTAGTAAATATGGGCAGACATGTAATAAATAGAGACATACATGTAATGAATAGAGACATATATGCAATAAATAGGGACAGACATGTAATTAATTTAGTCTAAATTAATAATACTTGCCTGATGTTCTTATCTCCTGAAACTTTTCAATAAATAGTAAAACTAACCCAAGAAGTCTGAATGATATTTCATAAAAAAATTCATAAATATGGTGTTTAATTAATATATATATTGTATATATATAACACTTGTATACTTGTATAACACTTGTATATGCACTTGTATATAACATAGAAATTTGTTTAGTCTCCCACCAGTCTGACGATGTCGGTCACGACGAAACCCGGTCACTGGTAAAAATTTATAAATAAAAGTGGAATAAAACTATATATGTATTTTTATTATTATAATATATATTTGTCATCTTTTAATGTGCTTAAATTTTGGGGGCATTTCCTGTTAGTTGTTAATATCCGGGTTTGAAACAAGCGAGGTTTTGACCTCAGACATATTCTCTTCTCAAAAGATTTTCCTCTGTTATTGTTGAGATCTATGTATCTATGGTATTTTATTAATTATAGGTAGTATGCAAATATCAGCCCGCAAGATAGCGTGGCAACAGAAACGGGTGTTCTTCGCCACTCCACAAGTGGTGCACAACGATCTGGAGTCCGGGGCTTGTCCCGGCGCCTTGGTCCGGTGTCTCGTAATAGATGAAGCCCACCGCGCTCGCGGTCGCCACTCCTATTGCCAGCTGGTGGAGGCGCTTGCGTTAAGGAAATACACGCTGTTCAGAGTGCTGGCGCTTTCCGCTACTCCGGGCAGTAAAGTTGAAGACGTCATCAATGTAAGGCTTTTGAATTTCAGACCACTGTATGTTTTTATATTTTTCGCACCACAGCAGGTTTAGGATCGTTTGCATCAGAAAGTTACAGTTAAATAATTGTTATGTTTTTGTCGAAATGGACAAAACGGATATAATTGGCCCATAGAGGCCCAATTAGGAAGTTCAGTGGTTTTAATCGTTATTTGTTAAAAGGCTATCAAACCGAGCCAAAAAAACTTTAAAAAAGAATTATAATTTGTACCCGCTAAACCTCAAAAAACATGGCTACCTTGGAAACCGGAAACCGGCAGTCTACCGTAGTCAGGTTTTCTAGCGTAAACGGGGGTCACCCTCCCAGACAGTGCCAAAAGGCAAAGCCGGAAAGTAGGAGCACAACTGCACCGACTACAAATCAACCTCAATACCCTTGGAAAAGCCTTTTTACTCAGTCCAAGTGGTGTAGAGAGACGAATCCAGTTGGCAGGCAGAGCAGAGACGAAGAACGGGAGCGGAGAACACCCAAAACGAAGACGGAAATAAAACATGATGTTTGCCTGTCTGAAACCAGAGTTTAACTAATTAAATCAAAAAATACATATATTTGTATTTGCTTGTACGAAACATGCCGTAACTCCGTGTGGAAGAAAGGGGCTCATACTACTCCTACCACTCTCGGTTCTGCATGGGCTGCAGAGACTGTAAATACCGGCCCGCAGTGCCTGGACGGGCCATTATGCCTGTAACCGTGGGACACACAACACATCAAATACAATTAACAAACAGCGGTCCTTTTTATGACTGCTACACACTATTAAACATTTTAATCTTTATGATATATTAGCATTCTTATTTAAATTTTTTTAATAATTTGTTTATATTTTGCTTATTTTATACTTTTATTCTTTAACTTTACAATCCAAACAAGCCAGTCAGAATTAGTGATCTTCCTTTAACGTTGAAAGATGGATTAATTTTAAACAATTGTGATTTATATTTATGTTATTGTATTGAAAATCAATAAATGTGACTTTTTGGTTCATTTACGAGTTCCGGTTCTGCCTTGTTTAGTGTGTTTTTATTTTGCTTCCAGGTTGTAAAAAATTTACAAATTTCTCATTTAGAATTGAGATCTGAAAACTGTTTGGATGTTGCCATGTATAGTCATTCAAGAAAAATACAAACTGTCGTTGTACCCTTAGGAGAGGATATTAGTAATATTAGACAGAGATATATTCAGGTGATAAATTTAATATTATTAATTGAAAAAATTATAAAACTATTCACTATTTTCAAATAATAAGTTTTGAAATAGTAGAAAATTGCATTATTAGTTTGATCATGAACTGAACTTTATTATAAAGTTTATATTTGAAGGACTAACTTTGTGGTTATTAATTATAATAAAATAAGTAAAACAACTCCACCGACCGGTTTCAAAGCAAACAAGCTTCTTCGTCAAGAAAAATAATAATAAAAAATTAGCGGTTAAAAATGAACTTTATTAATTTAAAGGATGTATATTTAATTTAAATTTCAATTTATTTATTTTATAAACGTTTATGTACATTACAAAAAAGTTCAATGCATACATAAAACGAAAAAATTAATACTTAAATTTAAATATACAAAAATGGTAAAATAAAAGTACCCAGCAGTTATGGAGAAAGAATGCTATCCTCTCTGAACTTTTTTTCACTAATATGAAAGATGTCAATATCCGAAGAGATATGGTTGAGTAAAGACATTGCTCTTCCTACTGGCATTACCATCGGCAGCTTGGTTCTGCAAGCAGGAAGATAAAACAGCTTAAGCTGTCTATGTCTAAGGTAGTCATTAAGAGCGTAAAGAAAAATACTCTCCATTACACCTATGTTGATCGTAATACCACGGATCAATCGGAAAAAATACATAAGCAAATATGCATTTCTTCTTTTCTCCAAACTATTGTAGCCAAGAATTCCCAGTATGAAGTCAGACGGGTACAACCACGGATAATATCCGCACTCCCTCAAGTAAAGATACCTCAGAAATTTCTTCTGAACCATCTCCAGCATAAGAGAGTACTTCAATTCGGTTTCTGGCACAAGTTGGTAACTATAACTATGACACAGATGAACTAGCTGACAGGCGTCTCACGCTTAGATCAGCTACGTCTACGGCGAGAGAAAAAGTTATTATACCTCTACGCAAACAGCGCACTAAATTTAGTAAACGCGCATTTACGGTCACAGGCCCTATGGCATGGAATGCTCTCCCAGCAGAGGTGCGATGCTGTGAAAGTGAAGTGATGTTTCGGAAAAAACTTAAAACCCACTTGTTCTCTAAATCATTTGAATAAATCCGTAGCATGTGACAACAAAATAAATTGTTTTAATTAAATTACAAATTTAAAAGCTTTAATTAAATTAATTTAACAATAGAATCACTATGTAAAGCGACCTTGAGGTATTTTATTACGAAAATGGCGCTATATAAGTTATCCATAATAATAATAATAATATAAATTTTCAAAAAGTGAGATCCCTTCGTAACTGGCAACAAATAATCCTTATTTAAAAAGTAAATAGAAATATTTCGTATTTTATGAATACAAAAAATAATAAAATAAAATTCGCATTAAACAACTTTGTTTTTAACCACTTGTATTAAAAAATAATAATTACAAAAAATAATGTTTTATAATATTCTACTTGTGGTTTTATTTGAATTGTTGACTTGGGACGAGTTTTTAACTTTAACCTTTCCTTTACTTTCCAAAAAACATTGGCATTATACGGTGCTGCGGCCTCCGTGGTGTAGTGGTCAAGACGCTTGACTCACGCACGGAAGGTTCCGGGTTCGATTCCCGGTGAGAGCACAAAAATTAAAAAATGTGATTTTTCTCAAGCCTGGGTGTTCTGTGATGTAATTCACCACTGTAATTAGGCCTCCTGGCCTGTTGTGGTGCAAAAAAAAATGTAAATGTATGTATGTATTACACATGCAAAAAATGAGAGATTTTAATTCGGAAAAACGTAATATTTATAGGCAATTCCTTAAATTATTAATAGTTAAAGTCAAAAGTGATAATACTTTTAATCTAATTGCTAAAAACTTGAATAAATCATTAGCTCATGATCTCTGTGTGTGGGACAGAACGCGTTTGCGCGTGTGACATGTGAAATTGACTCTCACTTCCGAATATACCTGTATTATCGAGAGTGAGACATAAAGAGTGTGTGAGACAATTATATATATTAGGATTACTCTTTTACTTGTACACAACATGCGACACATTGGTAAACTTTCTATTGTATTGGTGATTTATCTAGGATTTTTGATAAAATGCATTTTCTGTTCCCAGTTAGCATTATATATTTAATTTAAAAATTATTTTTACTGATACGTAAATATATAACGAAGGAATACCGAAAATCTCAGCCCACAATTTATTATATTTATGGAGATATTAAAGTTATTAAATGCAATGTGTACTAGCTACATATTACCACGAAGAGAGAGTTAAAAGTTTAATATCTCACAACTAGTGAAATGTTTGTTACCAACTTGTGACAGAAACCCGACAATATTATTATGTATAACATTATATAATTATGTGTAACAAACATTTTTCTAGTTGTGAGTTGTGAGATATTCAACTTTTTTAGCACTGGCAACACAAAACGAGAATTATAGACAATTTATATTTACAATAAACAGTTAAATTTGAATATATAGCCTGATTCTAGATATTGGATATTTATACTCGGCGTCTAGTACAGTACAAAATATTAACAGGAAACATTGGAAATTTATCCAAAGGAAGGATAATAATGCTGTACAAAGAATACCAAAACAAGGAAAAATCTATGAGGTAAAAAATACATAATATCAATGTCAAATTCCGGAGTTGTTATGAGTGAATATTATCTAAAATGTACAATTTTGTTAATGTTTTTTACTTTTATCAAAATTTTGTTTTCACACATAAAAACAATTTGTTTGATTATCCAGAAAATCCACTCCAGATAAGCTACATGTACACTGCTTTTGTGGGAATTCTCTGTATACATTTAATTTGCTACACTCGATTATACGCCATTGTGTAACATAAAACTTTCAAAAACATTCAATTTTGTTAGTGAAAATTCTTGGTGGAAGTTCATTAGAATTTATTATAGAAATAAAAGATGAGTAATACTCAATCCACAAATTTGAAATAACCGTTGACCGGTTTCATCGCTTTTGTGACACATTTCAGACTTATAATTGACATTTGTAAGCCCCACCGGGCTGGGACAATCAAGAACCTGAGCCGCAACAGTATATTTATGTACTCAATAAAATAACATTATAACAACTCTTGTATTTACTCCGCAACATTTGTTTAAAGGTCCTTCAGACAAAAATAATTCAATTAAATTCAATTCCTAATATGAATTCTATTTCCTTACTGTTTTTGTAATAAAGATATCAGTCTCGAAGATGTCGCAAAATTGATGAAACCGGTCACTGGTTATTCTAAATTTGTGGATTCGAGTATCACTCCTCTTTTATTTCTATAATAAAAAATAAAGCTGTCAGTTAAACACTGCAATTTGTGTATTAATATACAAAGCTCTATACACCTTTGGGTATAGACTATGGAAATCAAAAAAAGATAAATAATAAAAATTGCTATTTTCTGTTTACTTACAGACATCCGCAGCATCAAACAATAATGCATGACTTCACTATGGTAATAACTTTGTTCCATGCATTGGAACTATTGACTAAGCACGGCGCCAGGGTATTTCTCAACTTCTTTGATGATCATACTGACAAGGGTTGGGTCGGTAGAGATGACACTTTGACATGCTTTTTGGAAAGGTTAAGAGATGATCTCGGAACAAATCCATTCTCCATAAACCGAGAAACATTACCTGATGGAACTGTGCCTGAGGTATATGACTATTTTATTTATTTAAAATTGATTTATTAGATTGTTCATTTTTTAAACCGGTAGTCTCCGTTTTATTCTTAAACATGTTATTAATTATTACATTTATTATTTTTTATTTAAAGATCACCGAGGAACTCAAATTCGGACATCCTAAATTTGATAACTTAAAAGAAATAATGATTGATCATTTCAACTCCGCAAAGAGTAAAGGACAAGAGACTAAAGCCATTAGTAAGTTTTTTCAATTCAATAAACTTACTAATTTTTTCACCGTTAATCTGAAAGCTTCAAAGTACCTATTCTGTAACTTGATAAATATCATTGGATTTCATGTCTTCATCTACTTTTTTTTATGTAGTTCTATGTGTTTGAGGCGAATCCTTAACATGATTGCCCAACAAAGAGCCAACTCGATAGGCCATAACATCAGGAACCCGGGCCTGCTTATTACCATCGGATAGGGATTAGCTAAGGGAAGAAACTACAGAGGTCACCCAAGAGACGCCTATATGGATTAAGAAGCACACGATGACTACACTAACCAGATGAGACATAACATAGCTTATAATATGTTTATATAACCATAATGGGTTTTTAAATTACAAAAATTATAATATTATAAAGTGATCAGGGATGTGTGCTGTAGTAGCTACACGGATATGTAAAGACTGACTGAGGACAGGAATGAGTGGAGTGAACAAGTGAGGCATGTTGCAGACCAATCCCTAGGATTGTGACCCTTGAGAGAGATATGTAAATTAAAATTAATATAGTACGGTTATGTTTAGTCTATGTGCATGCACAAAGCTGTTATGAAGTTTAATTCAGGTTTTTACATTTTGAGGTCGTCGATGATATTTATGTCTTTTGTTTTTAGTATTTTGTGAATACCGAGAGAGTGTGCATTTAGTTCACTGCTTGCTGTTACAATGTAGACCCACCATAAGGCCGCATGTGTTCCTCGGGCAGGGTCTTGGATCTTCAGGTATTTATTTTCTATTTAAGAAGTACTTCAGGGTGCTTCTTATTTTTTGGCTTTTGAAAAATAGCCACTTCACCCCGCCATTTCCTTCTATCATTTAAACCAGGGGTCTTCACCCTTTTTGAAGTCAAGGGCTGAAAAACTTTGGTTTTTGTTCAGCGGGCTGCAGTACTGGGGAATAATCAATCACTTTTAGAATAAGATTATGAATTTTAATACACCTATTAATATTTCATTATAAACTTGTGAGTTATTATACCACCCTACCCCGCTGAGACATACAAGAGAGGTGATACAAAACTAAGGAGGAAAAAAAAAATTGTCCCTGGGCAATGCCAGATTTAGGCAAGCTCGGTTATTATAAAATTTTACTAGGCTAGAAATAGGAAAGGATATTAATTAAATTCAATCAATAAGATGTTTTACATTGTTTACTTTTAACTAATTTGTCAATATCTGCCCCAATAGTGGTCGTCGCAATTCTCAAACCGTTCTCCAGGTGATCATCGGTGATTCTTGTCCTTGTCTTGGACTTGACGTTTTTCATTCGAGAAAACAATTGCTCGCATAGATATGTAGCTCAGAAAAGTGACGTCATTTTTAGTGCATGATCTCTGATTTTAGGAAAATTTGAAATGGAGATGTATTTTGAATAAAACTCGAGCAAACCTGCCAACACATTGCGATATGCGACACCTTTAATGTTCTTTCAATATCACCTGCCAGTTATTCTACCCTCGTTGCAACTGTAACGCCAGACATACTTTGAAAAAAGTTGCATTTGCGATAGGCATAATAGTACTGCCGCAGCCTCCATACATTATTTTATGAATTCCCCTTCAGTAAATTGTTTTGACTTACGTCCTATTTTCTTAAAAATAATGTAGCTAACTTGATGGTAAAGTGTGCCTATGTAATGTAGGTATCAAACAAAATTGTTTTATAGCAACATTAAAACGAATTGCGCGCATTAGTGGAAGTACTTTACTTTTTGTTTTAATTTCTTAAGATACATAATATGTAAATTATATATAGATCAATAAATTTAATTTTGCCAGGTTATTGCCGGGCCGCCAAGGAAGCCACCGCGGGCCGCAGGCGGCCTGCGAGCTGTGGGTTGAAGACCTATGATTTAAACAAACAATGCAATTTTCGTTTTTTGTAATACCTGCAACATTAATGTACGCATTACGCTTAAATGCCTAATTTGGACTTAATTCGAGGTCGTACAATGCATCAAGTATCTTAAACCGAGGTCCTACTCCCCTCCCCTACCCCTTTGCAAACCACCCCATAACTCGCGCATGAATCAAACTAGTTAAACATGCACAGTCAATAATGCGACTATTGCTGGATTAAACTAGTTTTTTTCTGTTCAAAGGAGTTTTTATTTTTTTATTTAAGTATTTAAAAATATATATTATTAAATACAAGCGGACCAGACAGATGTTGTCCTGCCCGAACGTTAGCTTTCCTGCTATTAGCTGGTTGAACAAAATTTTTTTTCGTAAATAATTACACCCGTGAGTCCACAATACTACTACGGTACCACAACCCGGTTGTGGTAACTTAAGTTACTTATTGAGATATTCAAAACATTATGATGTTGACATTTATTGTCTTTTTTCAGGTGCTACGAAAGACCAGAATATGAAACCGTTTTCACAAAAGCAACAACTCCGTGTGATGAAAATGTTTAGAGAAGGAACATGTAATGTTTTGGTTTCTACTAGTGTCGGTGAAGAAGGACTGGATGTTGGAAATGTTGACCTTATTGTATGTTTTGACATTTCCAATAAATCTCCCGTTCGATTAGTACAAAGGTAAACAATATACATACAGCATGTGATTGTTGTGTTGATTTTTAGTTAATTTTTGTTTCTATAAAGAAATATGTATGTGTATATATATAATATGTGATCTGTTTCATAAAAAAATTATAAGATTCTGTATTAATCATCATCGTCATTCCCTTTCCACACCTAATGGTGCATAGGGCACTGCATTGATACACCAATCGCGGTGTATCTTGATCATTTTTGTTACATGAAGGTAAGATGAGCAGTCTTACGCTTCAGGTACCAGTCCAGGGACTATGAATTATTTTTAGTGTAAAAACACCTTTTGTATTATTTTTTGTGCTCCACAACAGGCCAGGGGGCTCAATTACAGTGATTACAGCACAGAACACTCAGGCTGAAAAAAATCAATTGAATTTTGTTCTTCTCACCGGGAATCAAACCCAAACCTTCCGTTTGTGAATCAAGCGTCTTGACCACGGAGGCTGCCTTTTTAAATTCAACCATGTTGGGAATCGAACCCGAGACCTCGCACGGTAGGAAAACGCGCTGACCACTACACAACGAGGCCGAAAATCTGTATTATTTTCTCAAACTGAACAGTTTGGGTTGGTAGAAAGAAATTGCCCATAAATACATGTAACATATTTATAAAATTAATTGTTACCAAACTAAGAGACATTGTTTAAGCTACGAATCACATAATTTAAAGAATCCGCTACAAATTAATTTAAAGAACGGGGAAGTTCAGTGGTTTTAAAAAAATAATTGTTTGTTAATTGACTATTAAACTAAGCCAAAAAAAAATTATTTGTCGTATTAACAGCGCTATGATTTTTTAAGTTTTGTATTTCTGAAATTACTCCGCATGTGATGTCAGAGACTCTCTTCCGCTTATTTCCGGTCAGTTCTACCGATTGATCCATTGATAGTAAATAAACCGGATATCTTTCACAGCTCTCTTATCATTGGTTGATTCATATGAACTAGCAACATCGTTCAAAGGAGTTAATTTTTTATTGAATATTTTTTTCCTACATTTTCAAAAAATTTTGTAGCACAATTTAATGCTCTAATTTTTACCGCGTGCAAGAAAACATTTTTAGTTTCCAATTTCCCGTAGGGCTGAAGTTCCTCATTGACCCTGGCTGTACAGCATTGCATCGTTGAATATGTAATTAATCTCTTGTCTGTCACATTTCATCTATATTTGTGTTCCACAGTAAAAGAGTAATTTTAGTTTTTATTGTCGATAAATAATTTGATAACTAAATCTCCAATATTTAATAATGTTAAATAATAAAACTTTCATTAAATCTAAATTTGTTGCAAAAGAGGAAAAAAATGTTTTCTCTCTGTAGCAACAAATTTAGATCTGAATAACTCCCTAGGGAAGAAATCCAGCCAGTCTGCAAACATTTGGACATACTCAAAACATTGTTGAAACTTTCATTAATTTGTTTTTCTTAATTTGGGCTGTTTTGTATAATTATCTAATAAGGGGAAGAGTACTAGTTATGTCATAAACTCGATTCGTAAATTCATTTAAATCTATGGACGGTAGTGCTGGATTATATATCACGTAATATTTTTTTTTACCAAAAAGTATAAACCATCATGGTTTATCATTGTTTATATTTATTTTACCTACGTATATGGAAACATTTTTCTGAACTATTGTTGTCATTTAAAAAAAAGATTTTCATCATTATTTTTTTAAACTTTATTAGGTGCGGAAGGACCGGCAGAGAAAGAGGTGGTCGCGTAGTAATACTTGTCACAGAAGGCAGAGAACATCAAGTAAATATGAACACATTAGAAAAATATGAAAATAAAGCATCTCTTTATATAACATACACAAAAATGCATTTGAATTCTTCCAGACTTTGCGGGAATGTATTTCACAGAGAGATTCATTAAATAAAAGAGTTTTACAAAGTAAGGAGCTATTGAAGAATCTGTATAAATCCAGTCCAACCATGATTCCTAATAATCTGAAACCTGAATGTCAAAAAATGTTTATCACCGTTGCCAAAAAAAATGAAGTATTTAAAAATTCTTCAAAAAAGGTAATTTTCATGTTTTTTTTTTTTACTATCTATACAAATATCACAAAGTCAGTGCTTCAAAAAAATCTGTGAATTATATACAATTATAATATATTTAGTTATGTATTTTAAATTATTTTATTTATGAATGTATTTATTTTTCGGTTGGTTCAGAGTATCAAGGATATGTTTCTGAAACGAGGTGCAGATAGTAACCAGGCAACCAATTTGACAAATGAAGAATATCTTTCTATGTACCCTAATGGATTCCCAACATTTAGTTACTTTCCTGAAACTGAGGAATGTTGGAACATGTCGAAAAGTAAGAATTTATATTTATTTCATTGTGCATTGGCTGTTTCTTCCAAGCAACCGATTCCTTAAAAATATAGTAAAAGAAAAATATTAACGTGATTATAATTTACGATAGCTACCCACCTATTTTATATCGATGAATTTTGAAATTGATTTTTGTCTCATTTGAATTCAAGGTGCCCTCTTGAACTCTGATCAAAGTAACACTTTGTACAACAAACCGAAGGTGGATATTTCTGAATGGATGGAGTGGCAAAGGAGTTTACAATACTCCGTCACAGTCCATCATTCTTCAGATAGTCAGATGTTAGCAGAGTTACTTCAATACGCAGATGCCAAGCGGTTTAACTCTCCACTTAGCACCCAGAATCCTAGTAAGTTAACAATAAATTAAATATGTATAATATATGACTCTTTATTTATGTTTCTGTAAATACAAATAGTGCTTTCTGATTTTAGGTTTTGCCACACAACTTTTAGAATCTACGAATACAAAACCAAAACAATTACCAACAAAAAAAGTAGTAAAAAATTCTAACCAAACCCAAAAAAAAAAAAATGTTGATATTAGGGATCTATTTAATAAACTAAATAAAAACAACAATGAAGAACAAATTATATTTGATGCAAAACTCAAGGAAACCCTGGAAGACTGCGGAGTTACTTCTGATGATAAACTCAGTAAAGATTTATTACTTGAAAAAGAAAATGTTCCATCCATATTAGTTGACCTAATGGTAGAACTGAATATAGAAAAATCAAAACAATATGCTACAAAAAAGTATTCCAAATTCAATGCACATTTGGTTACGTCAAAAAATTTAATGAAAGCAACTCCGTCAGGTTTATCACCATCTTGGTCCGTTCCTCCTGTACCATCAGTCAATGAGCTTAAACATGTTAAATATATTGACATTCAAGCGTTAGTCCCTAAAGAGCATAATTATATGAACATGACATGTGAAGAATCTCCAGTTAAAGATCAATCCAAATCTTGGGAGCATCTCGATAAATCTCTCGGTGATATTTCCTATTTGTCTTTCAAAGATGAGAATACCTTGCCAAATCCTTTATGTAAGATAAATAATCAATTAGATGTCAATTTTGATATTGGAGATATTGATGATATTTTTGGAAACACGCCGAGTCCAAAAGAAAATATACCATCTGTAGATAAAGAGCAAACCGAATTAGCGAGTGAAGTGAATGATCAATTTTGTACAAATAAAAATCCGTTAGATTTCTTTGGCCTCGAGGATGTAGAAGATATATTTGCGGATGATTGTGAAGAATCATACAACAATGTAGTGTTGAGTAATAAAATTCTCAAAGTGAATACGCCTCCTTCTGATGTTAATAAATCACTTTCTCCTATTCTTCATTCTCAAAGAATTCAGTCAAATTTTAATCATCTTACATTTAATGACAATGTGTCCAGCATTTCATTTTTAAAAGAAAAAGTGAGTAACTCAAATTCAACATGCGAATCAAAAAATATTGGATACGATAATTCAACATGGCAATCAAAAAACATTGGATGCGATACTCTTGAAAATAAACAAACCCACAATTATTCATATTTTGAAAATAGTGTAAGTAAAATGAGTTGTAAAATATCTCCTCATAACAAAAAAAGCACTACCAAAGGTGACAATACTACTCTCTTTACTATCACTCAAATGATTGATATTATCAATGAACCAGAAAAAATAGAAACAAAAGATAAAGAATGTAGCGATGAAAGTGATAGTTCTTTAATTCTTTGTTCGCAAATTCGAAAGAAAACCACTATTAAAAGAAAACTTAATTCACCTCATAAACCTCACCTTACAATTGTAGAAACTTCTGAAAGTTCCTCTGATGACAGTGTTATAATTACTGATAGTGAAAAAAGAAGAGACACTGTAAAAAATGCAAATGTACCCATAGAATTATTAAATTCTGTATCGAGAGAAAGAGAAACTACTATTAAGAGAAAATTGAATTCATCGGATGAATTTAATGAATTTTCTCCATTTTTCAAAAGAACAGCCTTCTTAAATAGCACTCCTAATAACAAACTTACCCAAAATCAATCTTCAAAACTTTCACTAAAAGAAAAATTAAATGCGTCTACTAATAATAATTTTGTCTCAGATTCTATAACTGATGTTGAAACTTGCTCAAAAAAAGAACAAAATTATAACGATGGAGCTAAAATATTAAATGGAAAAATAGATCAATCAATAAAAATAAACAACATCAGTCAGTTAGAACAATTCGCTAAACCATCTCAACCCCAGTGGCTTAGTAAAAAAACAAGTACGCAGAAAAGCAAATCGAAAATGATTTCTATCAAATGTGGAAAACAATCTGATGATTCAGAAGATGATGATTTTGTGGAAAAACCCTCGCCAAAGAAAGCTTTCGAAAGAGATTCAAGAAAAAAGGAAAGAGCTTGTATTAGAAAAGTAGGTATTTCTCAATAATGTGATTGTTATTTGTGCCCACATTTAATAGTGCATATTGTCCATGTGAATTCAATACTTACTGCGAAAGAACCATTTGTCAAAATGTTCAGGAAGGATAAACAACCTTGTGATTTCTTTCTCCCTTAAAATTTTTTTAATTTCTTAAAAAAATAAAATTTAATGCAGTTTATTTTGTGCTGTTGATTTATATTTAAAAAATCTATTTTTACTATGGTATATGTCAATACGAAGTTAATTTGACAGTATTTGCTATATTACCTTTACGCAAATCAAGTATTCACTGTATTGGATTTAGGGATGTACGCAGTATTGCTTGCTTCTTTGGTGGGGATTTCATTTGCGGTATTGGATTTAATTGAACGCAAGCAGTCTATTGGTTGATTTTGAAATTTAAATACACCAGTCAATGCAGCTTGTCCCATTCATCTGAAAACAATTTTGTATTTTTTTGTTTTGTTGATATGTTTCAATTCGTTAATACATATTTCGAAACAACTACAACAGTGTAAGTCACTCTCCAAGCACAAGAGTAAGTCTCTTTTTTTGGAGAGTTGCAGTGATAACATTTACTAGATGTGTAAAAGTAGATATGTATAGAATTTTTTAAAAACATGTACCTTTTATGAAATTTATAAATAAAAAATATTACAGAAAAAGAGAAGAAAACCAAGGTCAGAGTTTATTCATTATGAGGCTGAAATATCCGATGATTCCTTCGAAAATTCCAGTGATGAGAATGTAACTAGGAGCAGTGACGAACTTGATTCCAGCATTATAAAGTTTATCTGTGATGAAGACCATATTGATAATGATGTTGGAGTTGATATGGAAGCTAAATATTTACAATCTGTCAGGTATGGTTAAAAGTTGTCATTACGCTCATGAATCCAAATCCAATTAATTCCAAGAAAACCATCCTACCCAGTATGAAAAGGACTACAAATAGCAATACATATCACCAGTCATTAAATATAAAATTATTTGGGTAAATTTTTGAAGCGAGGATATTGGATTCAACACTGGGAACAACATGATCGGCATACTAACGAAAGGAGTATGTTGATTTTATTAGACTACTGTTTCTTTGTTAAATCTACTGAATTTTGTGATCTTAATTTCTAACCACACTATCAATTATACTTACCCCAAAAAAAATATCAATATATATGTAAATAAAAAAATTATACCTATGTATGCATCGTCTCTTTTTTTGTAGAAGTCCGGTAAAAAGACATGGACAATTTAAAATACCGGTTCTGCCAAGTAGGGCATCCACAATATCTGTTTACTCTCAAATTGATCCCGATGAACACACTACTTATGTTTTGGTAAGCCATTTTTTTATTTATTAATTCTCAATAGTGCACTACACAGGAACACATAATTTTTTATTTATATATAGTCTTTCATATAAGAATACCCAAATAAGTGTTTCTTTTTAGGATTCATTCTGCGTTGATGGAGATAACGATTTACTGACACAAAAACATGAAATATCAGAGTTGGAAATCGCAGAAGCCATACTTAAAAAACGAAAACGTAGAAAAAGAAAAGATAAAATGAATTACTCTTTTCCAGAAGAGAAACACACGGATGACCCGGCAGGTGATAGTCCAATTGCCATGAATAAGAAAAAAAGAAGAGCCTGTTTTTTGATAGAAAGTGAATCTAGTACAGATGAAGACTTGTTTGCTTAGCAATAACCTTTTCAATTATTGAACTAGTCACAATATTTTGATTGATAGGTATTTCAAGAGTGATGGAGAACTTTTTGAAGAAGGGAATATGGAAGCCCAGGAATTCACCGAGCTTATTTATTTACGGACTTATTCAGTTCATTTAACAAAAGTAAATACATTTATTATTTTTTTATATACAGGTTTACTGGTTAAGTCGACCTAGATCCTTTAAGGTGTTGTAGTTTTCATAGTTCCTGACAGATTTGACTATGAAACACCATACACCAAACTTAACCGTTTTCAAGATATTGCATATTGAAGTTTTTTTTTAAAATCAGATTTTTGTCTATTGGCCTAATTTTTTTGACTTTTTTGCCTCTAATTTATTTCTGTTGGTGATTTTTGTATAGTAGATATGTTGCTTTATTACTCTTAACCCTAAAACTGCAGTTTACTTGAACCGACTGGGTCGTAGTAGATGATTGAGAGTTATAAATTGAAATAAATTCGTAAAAAATATATTTTTCTTTTAGAAATATTAAAAAAAAAAGTCTATGACAGTTATACTGCAGATAAATAAAAAAATATCTACGTTTTATCAGCTATCCAACAAGGTATAACAAGCTAGGGTATGTTCAGAATTCTTAGAAAAAAACTTCGATGAAAGGCTCCCAGGTGGTAGTAGTAAAGATAACAGTATTTCGTTGATTTACTTGCTGCACCTATTGTTCTTCAAGAGATTGTAGTGCGTGCGAGCGGGATATTATTCAATGCAAACAAGTGAGCGAAAAAAATACCCGGTCATTTTGTTGTTATTGTGTTTTGTTAGTCTGCTTACGCAATTCTTCCGAAGTAGATGCGATACTCAGTGCTCTTGGTTTTTTTTTTACTCGATTTGGCTTGGATTTCTGGACTGTTTCTTTCGATTCGTGGCTGTGCGTTCAAATTGCACTCTGATTTGTACTTCTGATTTGGAACTGTTAAATATGATGACCTTTACAAACGAGGAATATGCTAATATTTTGATTTGTTATGGGTACTGCAATTGTGTGTCCGCACGAGTTCTTGATGAATATATATCACGTTATCCAGGCCGCCGAGTACCGAATGTTAGTGTCTTTGACGGAATTTACTGACAGCTAAAATCTGTTTTTTTTTTTTAAAAAACTTCAATATGCAATATCTTGAAAACAGTTAAGTTGGTATGGTGTTTAATAGTCAAATCTGTCAAAAATGATGGAAACTACAATACCTTAAAGGATCTATGTCAACTTAGCCAGTAATCCTGTGTATACAAATACAATTGAAATAAAATACAACTAAAGAAAATTAATGCTAGGACAAAAAAAATAATAATAACTACCTCGAGACGAGATCAGGGTCCGTGTTCTAGTGGGAAGTTAAAATTTATCTTAAATTTTATCTACAAAGTAAAATTAAGTTTTCTATACCAAAAATATATGTTTACAATTTATTTTTTTCTAAACATGTTCAATTACAGGTTACCGACAAAGATACTTTGAATTTTCATACAAATATACACATTTTTGTACATAAATATCGATGTTAGTTTATATATACCGATGAATATAGCGTTCATAATTGCGGCCCTAGTCCATTTTAATGATCGTTTAAATCTAGAAAGACTTACACCAAAAAATCTAGATCCTGTCTCAAGTTTACAGTGCGACACAATCGGGACATTGGTGCGTGCAAGCCATAGTTTGTGCTGTGCTGATCAAGAAACAGCACATTGTTATTTCGCAACCGACGAATCAGAACACTGAATGCCAGTTATTCCAGTAACGATGGTTCATTAAATAAGATCATATAAGACCCATGTAATTGGTTATAAACTCGTT
This sequence comes from Micrasema longulum, assembly GCF_059751315.1. NCBI lineage: Eukaryota > Metazoa > Arthropoda > Insecta > Trichoptera > Brachycentridae > Micrasema > Micrasema longulum. The sequence continues at coordinate 22,475 of NW_028279501.1, read as the reverse complement.
AAAAATAATAAAACAACCCTTGCCGAAATATATAATAACAAGCATTTTTTTCCAGATACATTTACATATATACATAGTAAGACTCCAACTATCCAGATTAATGAATGAATGAGATTTTATTGCTTTTGAAATAATACAGCGAATTAGAAAACTTATTAAAAACTTACTCAAGCATGGCCAGCAAAGTTAATTCCACAATTCAATTCAATTAAAAACGTCTTTATTTTTTATTTCTTGATAACGATCTGGATATTTGGAGTTCTACTGTATATTGTTATCATTATTTTTTATAGACTTAATTAAACTTGTTGTGTTCTAATGAATTATTTTTTTGTACATACTCGGAAGTATTATTAAAAATGCTTTGAAATTATTATGTGAATATAATTTAACTGTGATAATTTGCGCCACTATAATTTTATTATATAGGTAGATTTATGTAATAATTCATGAATTTTCATTTTGTAATAAAAAATGGAGATATAAAATAAAACAAATATTATATTTGGAGCATTGTAGTTTTATTGGTTCATATAAATTTCATGCTATCGGAGGAAAAATAGTATACATAATATTTATACAAATTAAAATAGAAAAATGTACTTGATTGATGTATGCAGTATACTGGACTAGATAATTTCGGATTAAGCTTTTTATTCTTTAAATATGAAGACAAATGACACATGATACAGAATACCCATACTATATGTACATTGTAACTCAATATTGATATTATTTATGCACTCGTATATTACTCTTTAGTGACTATGTAGGTATTATTTATCTTACCTTATTTTTTGTTTATTTAAATTTTCTATTACGTAACATTATTTGATAATAACTAAGTTTTATGACAAATAAACTTGAAAGATTGCTATATTGGTTAACTACAAATCAGAGCTCCTCTGGCTAAACCAAAAATCAATATACTAAGAATGTTTTATGACAAAGGGTGAATTTGCATTATAATTTCGATGAAATAAATATTTACATAATTAAATTAGTGAGTTAATGCAAATCTTTAACAAGCTAATTCATTAAATATACATTTCAATGTGTGTATGTCTACTACACTACAGGCGCCTATAATATTAGTTCTCAAATGTATTATTTTTTATACACTTCCAATTCCGACTGAAGTTCGGCATATCTTCTTTGTAATTGTTTCTCTCGTTCAGTTTGTCTCGCTACATCTTCCGTTAGAGACTGAAAAATAATGAATAAAATATTTCTTCAAATGTTTGATCTTGAATAATCGAAGTTTATCAATTAATAAATATATCAACATTCCTTCGGAATCGCGAGGTTAAAATGACTCACATAAATACAATATGAAAAATAGCTTAAAAAAACAAGTATAGTGAAAGAAATGAGTTGAAATATTACCTCTATTCTTCTAGGTATAGCTGCCTTTTCCTGTTCTGCCAAAAATTTGAATGTGCTGAGTTCAAGATTAGCTAATTCAATTTGATCGTTTAATTCTTGAAATTGTTTCAATAAAGATTGAGCCCGGCTTTGGTAGCCTCCAGTTAATACTCTCAATTTCCTTTCCATTTTGGAGCACTTCTTCGCTTCTTTTGCCATGTGATTACGATTTTGCTCTAATCTTTTTTCTGCAGATTCCAGTCTGTCCTTTTTACTAGCTAAATTGGCTCTCGTGTACCGGTTTTGACTCGGCAAGAATAGCACCTGTAATGAAATGTTTAATAAAAGGAAATAGTAATTGAACGGAACCTTAAAAAAAAAACACATAAATATGCAATACCTGCGCCAAACATTCCTCCCAAACTTGTGAATAAGCGTCAATACTGAGTTCTCCATGAGCCATTCCTTGTTTCACAATTTCCATTTCTTTTCCGAGACAATTATTAGCTTCTCTCAATTGTTCTGATGTAAATTCTTCGTAAGGATTTTGTTCTAAGTACGCTAATTGTGCGGCCTGCTGGCTAGATGGCCGCTTTTTATCACTGCCTGAAATCGGTACAAAAAAATATTAAACTCTGATTAAAATGCATGTGGCATAATTTCGCAAATTGACTTCTGGAAAAAAATATTTACTAAATCATTTTAGTAACTATGAAATGACTTTTAACTTGTATTATTATAATTTGATTCCTACCTGCAACAGGATTCTGTAAAGCGTCATAGTGTAGCATTGTAATCATTTCTTTTTTAATAAGTTCTTCAGCTTTCTGTAGTTCTGTTAGTGGCCCTGTATCTCCGCGAGACCGCAGTACACCGGTATTAATATCCGCTGGCCGAGGAAGAGATCTCTGGACGACTTTTGATCGTAAAGCCAATGCAGCAGCTCCTGTAAAAGCATTATTGAGAATGTTAGAATATAATCCACAACTTGATTTCCATTTTCACCCTTCAAGGATGAGGATTTTTGTCTTTTATGAACCATTTTTTTAAATAAAAAATTCACCATTAACTCCACACTGTTTATTTCATTGTGGCACACTACATATTTTTTAAATAAAAGTGGAAAAAACGAAAGTATTTTTCTTATTATAATATAACTGTAATGGAAATTCTTGAGACAATTACTTCAAAACTCAAGTATAAAATTAGCTTCTTTTCAATATTTGATTATTCTTAGTGTTTGGAGAACATTATACAACAATGTATTCATTTAGTAAGAGTAAAAAAGAATACTTTTTGCCTCCATTTCCTTTTCCTTCTTAAGATCTATATCGGCTTGGTCTTCATTGATAAATGTTTGGCCATCATCGTGAATATCTTCGGATTCATTATCAGGCACTACTATTTCGTAATCATTTCTGGGTGTTGGCAGTGACTGCAAGCCAGCTCTCAGAGAAGCTTTGACCTAAAAATTTAGATAAATAATATTAAGTATATGTACCGCATTGATACTATGAACATATTGTGACCATTATAACGTCAAGTGGTTATTCAGTACCTGTTTCTGGAAATGGTTAACTTGTTGTGGAGTGTCCCCGATTGCTAATCTTTCTTCAGGGTTTATATTTAACTTGTCCCTCAAACCTGGTGTATATCCCTAGAATACCAGCATAGTAATTTAATAAAATTCTTATTAAACACAGAATATAATATTATAATTAACGCAAATATTTTACAGGTCCTCCAATTTGACTTTGTGCTCCCGGTGTGCCAAAACCTCCCGGTGTAGACATCTCACTTCTTACAGACCTGAAATTTAGATAGTGAGTTGTTATTAAGTTTAGCAGAATCTTTTGCCGCACTTGATTGGAAATAATACCGCTATTTTGTTTAATATTTTGAGATAAAAATTCATATTTTGTTGTTTAATTTAAGACTTACCTAAAGGGTGTAGCCAATACTGTATTAGGAGTTGCTACAATTTGATTTTGCGGCATAGATCCACCAAAGTCAGGATTATATAAGGGAGTATTGAGGCCACCTTTCAGGGGTGTATCCACGTGGGTCAGTGCCATCATGTTCTGTGCTTCTTGTAGAACCCTATAAAAAAATATACCAACTCTTGTTCACAAATTAAGAGGATAAGGCGGTAGGTAAGAATTTTGATTAATATGTATTTGAACATGCATCGCAGATGCCTCCCCGATACAGTGCGAAAGAGACAACTGTACGATGGACTGATTTTGGCCAACTGAAATAGACAAATCGACACCTCAATACCTTAAAACTGAACTGATTTGAGTTTTTTTTAAAGAAAGACCAGAATAAAATTTTCTGTATCGGTACCTATTGCCTTTAACAAAAATAGTTATCATATTTGAATATCGCATGTCCGAAGACGGCAGATAAAACTGGGCACTTAAGGGCTTTTGAATGGTCCTAGGTCCTAGCTCCCATCAGAAACAATCAATCAAAAAGGCAAAACGATAGACACGCCAATAGATCTACAGTGTATTGCTCTAGTGGCATAATTCAGAGAGAAAATACGGGACATTATAAATCGAGGACTTGACATAAAATAATCTTTACTGACTTGATATAAAATAACCTGTCACAAGTAAATATATAGGTATGTTTACCTCATTTACAGCATGGTATACTTATACTTTCAAACATCATGTTGTTCGGCATTGTCCGCCTTGTGGTGTATTGATTATGACATTTGACTACCGTTCTTTAGTTCCCGCATTTAAAATTGGAAATAAAAGAAAAAAGACTTGACTGTAATTTTGAATTCTATTCATTTTTTTTATTTATCAAACATAAAAATGTACAAAATAATTAGAAACAAAAAGCACATAATTTTAAAATATTAAATGCTGTATGTGGCTTGTTGGTGGAGATTTTTATTCATATGTAAATATTAATGACCCATAAATGAGAACTTTTTTGAATAATATAACGGATAGAGAGATCAGGACATTCACAATTATGTACACATATATATTTTTATGTGTACATAATTGTGATACCGTTATCCTGGCTGACAACACATGTGTCCTTCGGGAACTTCTTAGTAAAATTGAAAAAGCTGGTAGATAAATGGGCTTGAACATCAATGTGGCCAAAACAAAGATGATTGTGTTTAGCCGAAACCCTCACAATAATGCTGTATTGCGAATAAATGGTCAAACAATCGAGAGAGTGACTAACTCTAAATACCTCAGCAGTCAAATCACTTCTGATCTGGATTCGGATAGGGAAATTAGATGCAGAATAGAAATAACACAATCAGCATTCAACGGCATGAAATCATTATTCTGCAGTGATAGTCTTAATTTAAAACTGAGACAGAGGATGGTCAAGTGCTATGTGTGGTCAATACTGCTCTACGGGGTTGAAACATGGACTCTCAAGGTGAACTCCATGAACCGATTAGAGGCTTTTGAAATGTGGCTTCACCGAGAATGCTTAGAATTCCGTGGACAGATTAAGTGACCAACTTGGAGGTGTTGAGACGAGCCAGTGCCGAAAAAGAACTACTGTCCTCAATAAAACAGAGAAAACTCGCATATCTGGGCCATATCATGCGCGGAAGCAAATATGCGCTTCTACAGCTGATTATGGTGGGAAAGATCGAGGGAAAGCGTGGAGTTGGAAGGTGACATATGTCCTGGGTGAGAAACATCCGCGACTGGACGGGAGTGCGCGGGGTTGAGGCGCTGTTCCAGTTGGTGCAGGATCGGAATACCTACTCTAGAGTGATCGCCAACGTCGTGGAGACCTGATATGGCATAGAAAGAAGAATATTTTTGGTCATTCGCTTATGGTCACCGCGACTCCTCAAATTTTTTTTTTTAAGAGGGAGGTCCACATTATTTTTAGAAGTAATTTCAGGAAGCAGTTTGATTTGTGAGTTGATAATACCCTGACTAAGTTTTTTTTTCAGTAACGGAAGAGTGCCCTATGCAAGAAGTTGTTCTTTGATGTTACCTCGGAAATAATTACAATAGCCACATAGTTTTATTAATCCTTATCTTGTTATTACCTGTCTGTCTGCGGAGCGGGTGTGCGTGCGGCCGAGGCGTGCTGCGGAGTGATGGCGTAATCGGCGAGTAGAGAGTCCGTGGCTCCACCCCCCTCGGCCCCACTCTCCCCGGCCACCTCCCGCGCCACCTCACTTGCCCTCCCCAACTTCACTACCTGTTGTAGTTCCTACACACACATTGCACGCATTATATAAGATAATTCAAACTAAAAAAAAACCATCTTTATATTCACATTTGTAATTTTCAGAGCAGTGTCTACAGTTAGAAATTTATACATATAAATTATAATTTTGCATTTTAATGAATAAAAAAACACATGTGCCAGTGTCAGCTTGTAACTCATGCCTGCTAAAAAAATCCCTCTGGAGAGAGTAGCGCAACATAGTGTTACATTGAGCAAAAGATGACTTGTTTTTAAATACAGGATATGTGGGTATGTAGATACTGTAGCTATGTTGTTGTTGCCAATCAAAAGACCTACACCTCTCACAATCGAGATACGCTGCTTTTAGCTTACCAATGCAGTGCCCCATGCACCACTGGGTCCAGATAGGGAAATGACAAATACAGTTGTGTATACGGGCTACATTCACAATATAATGTAGCAAAGGAACACTAAAACATTAATGGCTGGGATTAGCAATAAACATGTTGAACCTACATATATACGAGGGTTGTGTAAAAAATAAGGTTCTCAATTTTTTTTCAGTCTTCCTCTCCGGCAATTTCGGATGGCTCTTCTAAGTTTTTTCAAGGTCTCGCAATAATTTTCCGAATTTATTGTGGTCCCTCGAGTTATAAACTCAACAAGCAGGACGCCCTTACGGTCCCAAAAGACAGTAACCATCACTTTCCCTGCGGATAGCGTTTGCTTGAACTTCTTCGGTTTAGCCGATCCGGTGTTGAACGCTCTACAAGCTTCCCCATAAACACAACTGCCTATGAATATCAACCGGTGGTAACTTTTTAGCGTGCAAAAATCGGATTACTGCACGAACTTCGCACCTGGCGGTGACGGCGATCAGGTGTTCCATCGCAGATGGCAGTCAGGCCGGCACCGAATGTCGCAGCGAGTTTTACTAAGGCAGGATCTAGAGTGGAAGAACCAGCGCACACAGCGGTGTTGCCGGATTCCGTCTAGCATTTCGCGCGGCGAGTTTTCAGCGTTGGGAACCTTATTTTTTACACAAATTCTTGTAAATTAATAACAAAGAATGGGAATAATATCTGTGGTTGAAAATAACACAATAATAAATATTAAGTCACCTGATCGGAAATCTGCGGTTCTGGTAGAACAAGTTTACTTCTTTTCTTGGCGGGCCCATCACCCGACAACATTGATTGAGGAATATCATTCTCCTTGCGTTGTTTTAACTTCTGTTTATCTTTCCTGCGTTCTCGCTGTAAAACAAATTTAAATTGTACAATATCAACCACATTTTCACAATTCAAAAGCAACAGTTTACATACAATTTGCAATTGGAAAAATAATATCAGCAGGATAATGTAATTATCAGGTAAATCAATCATATATTATGTACATACCATGACACACAATTCATTCCGAGACACCTCTACCACAGAGCCATAATATTTACTTATGGTAAAATTAAAATGGAAAGCTTACCTCTTCTTTTTCAGATTTCAATTCTCCATCGAGATGCTGTTGTCTCAATTTGGAAAAATCTGGAGCCATAGGATCAATCACTTCATCAGCTGTATCATAAAATCCAAGAGCAGGTCGCTTTTCAAACGGTATTTCAGCATTATAATCAATACCTCTCTTCTTCTTGTGCCTATGAGGAAATGTTATTTATGTAATGCTAGGCTAAAAGTCAATTATCCTTTATTCAATTTACAGATCGAAGTTAGAAAGATATTAGAAACTATGACATGAAATATGAATAGTTTTTACATAAAACTTAACCAGCCAACTAAATTGATTTACCTTGAATTTATGTATAAAATATTTAACGCTGACACAATGTCAGAATGACTTTCTGAATCATGGTAATATGTTTTTTTGTATATTTTTCTATAAAAATATGAATTTTAAAAACAATCACTTCACAAAAATTAAATTAAAAAAACTTTAAAAAACTAGCAAAAAGTAAATATGCTTATCTTTCTTAAAAAAAAAAACATCATTTTTGGGATTTTAGTTATTAAATATTTCCATTTAATGCTCGTAAAAAAAATGTGTGGCAAATAAGTTTAAAGTTACTAGCCAAAATTGATGTGACAAGCAAATAAAAATCTATGGATTCATTATAAAACAACTTTTATCCAACAAAAAAGCCGAGATATTTTAGAAAAGACATCACCTTGCAGCGACTAATATACCGGCAGCACTCAGTTCCCGTCGCTTCTGTAGGGCGGCCAATCTGCGAGCTTCTTCGAGCTGCTTTTCCCTCGCCTTGCGTTTGGCCTTCTTACCCTGAGTGTTCGCCAACCTGGCGCGAGCCTCCGATAACATCTCCAGTTCTACAGACAGACAATAAATAATGAAACTCATCTGGTCAAATTTTTAGCGAGATTAATGGATCCACTGGGGAGAAAACTCTCATTAACAACTTTATTATTGGCACATAGGTATAAAAATGATCGTATTTTATAAAAATAGCGCTACTGAAATAATCAAAAGTAGGCAAAATCTTACCGTCTTCATCCATATCTTTGGGATCAGGGCGAGCTGGTTTAGTTTCAGGATTTGGGTCAATCTCACCGGGTTTTAATTTCCGGGGATCGTCATTCATGTCATCCCCCTCTTCTTTCTTTTGCGCTTGATCCCTAAAAAGTACAAATCATTTTTCATAACCGTACATTTTCGGCACCGATCGCATTTATTGTAATTAATATGATCACTTACAAAAGATATTCGTATCTTTCGAGGCATTGAGCTGCAGTCCTCCCGATAATTGGAGCGATAGTCCTCCATTGAGTCGGCATAAGTTTGGCAAGATGCAGCAACTTTTCATCTTCCTCTCTTGACCATTCAGTCTTCTTGATGCTCGGATCGAGCCACTCATACCAGCGAGCCTTACACTGCTTAGCAGACTTACGATGGATCAATGAGGCAATTCTAGACCATTGATTTTTTCCATATTTCATTACGGCTGCTTTCAGTATTTCATCCTAAAAAAAACATGTTAAAATGAGGTAGTCACAAAATGGAAAAGAGTGCTGTGTATAATTTAATTTGTAAACATACCTCAGTGTTGCGCCACACCCCCCCTTTAATCATAATTCGAGGCATTTTTGTATTGTGCTTTCTTTTCGTAGATAAAGACAAACAGAACCGTGTAGGATATAAATAATGCCGAAATACTAAAAATTGACACACCGACACCAACAGTAGCCGATAGGAACAAATCGGTTCATAGATAAATTGACATTAGCATTAGAGTTAGATGACGGTGTGGTGTCTATGGTTTAGTGATGAACACTAGCGTCGCTAATAAATAATTGAAAATGAGTAGAGGAACCCGGGGTGGAACTGAAAAGAGGCAGGAGATTCGTTACGTTTGACAGAGATGCATGAACTTCGCGCACAATAGTCAGTTCACTGCGCTGCGCTATATGAAACGGTTGCTGTCAGTGTCGGAGTGCGCTTAGTTTGAAATTCATCGAATGTTGGAGAAAAAACTCGAAAGTTCTAATATTTGCTCTGTTACACCAAGGTAAATATCTATAAACCATTGTTTATTTTAAAATTTACATGCCACGTTAATTTTAACCTACTTTTGACTGACTAAAAGTCTAGTGATACCTCAAGGCCAACACTTATATCGGCCATAACTCCCGTGTTTTAAAGAACGCTACTGTCGGGGCACAATAGGTGGGGCACAATGGGGTGGTACCCCGTTCCGCTCCTGAGAATATTTGAAAGGTATTCTTTTTCTAACTAATATTATAAATGCGAAAATGAGTTTCTTTCTTTGTTAGATACGCTTTTATACCACTAACGTCACTTTTTCAACTGCAGATGGTGCGAACATTTATAAGAAAAACCATCTGGCACTCCTGGTCTGCGGATGCAGTCATAAGTTGAGAAATAGGATACCTGGTGACATCTAATTGGTACGAAGTGCCGTCATCAACACTTAAGAGGTATATGTTCATAAAAATCGGGAAAATCCAGAAGCTCTTGTCAATAAAAAGTCAAGAAAGGTCCCCACCGTTTTCACAGCTGAGAAAGATTTGAAGTTTGTAAACTACCTGAAAGATATGCAAAAACAACTCTTCGGAATGAGTTTTCAAATGAGAATGAGGACAAATTTTCGCAACTGGTTTACCAGCTAGTAGAAAATAATAATTACAGCCATCATTTCAACAGAACTTTGGAAATGGCGGTAGAAGACTGGATTAAAGGCTTTTTGAAGCGTCACTCTGATTTGAGTCTGACAAAACCAGAAGCAACATCTGGAGCACGCGCTATGAGTTTCAACAAAGTAGCAGTATTGAATTTTTAAATCTGCTTAATGAGATTATGAAAAAACACAAAATAAATTCTACTAGCAATCCTTTCCGCCTCAACTTATAAAAATAATTTAGAAGAGTGTTACAAAAGGGAAAAAATATCAAGAATGATAAAGAAGGAAGACTAAGACAAAAACTAATATTAAAACGGAAATAACCGGAGGAATAAAAACTAAGTCTGATCTGACAAAAGTTCAATAAATGAAGGCCGGTGTTCTTGTAACGTTTTCAAAAATTGAGTGGACATGTCGTGTGCGGATTTATTTTTCCAATGTGCAAATAATTACTAAATTATTAGCACAGATCACAGATGAGAAATGCAATTTAACAATTCAATTTATACATACAATATAGAACGTTATTTTTTATCCCTTATTTTTGCTCGTGAACCTACTATGCCTGTTTGTCCCAACATATCAATCGTTTTGCGTCCATGCCGCACTATAATCTTAAAAATTGTTTATGGTTAATTTGACAACTGCATGGTTTATCTAAATCGTCTATGGGCTGTACACCACGGAATATTCGCGGATAATGTTGACACTCCCTTTTACACATTAAAAATAAAATAATTCAGTGATTATACATTTGTGCATTAGTGCTTTCAGAGAATGTGCAATGTTGGGTTCTTTAGTAATCTTTTAGTTTCATAAATCATCACTTCTTTGAGGTGAGCTATTTCATTACTGTTTAATATGCCTGATTAATTTTGTGGGACGATTAGATTCACATCCTCTTTTTATGATAATATCCGGTATAATTCTAATTCATACATTTGTGTTACAGATAAACAAATACATAATGGCTCGTTCAATCAATCCTACCCAGCAAAAGCTCGCTGAAAAGTTAGTAATTCTAAATGATCGCGGAATTGGAATGTTAACCCGAATTTACAATATCAAGAAGGCTTGTGGCGACGCTAAATCTAAGCCTGGATTTTTATCTGACAAAACTTTGGAGTCTTCTATAAAGTTTATCGTCAGAAGGTTTCCAAATATAGACATTAAAGGTCTTCAAGCTATCACCAATTTGAAAAACGAAATAATAAAATCTCTTTCATTATATTATTACACATTCGTTGATTTACTGGATTTCAAAGATAATGTGTGTGATTTATTGAATGTAATGGATTCTTGTCAAATGCATTTGGATTTAACGTTAAACTTCGGGCTGACCAAAAATTATTTAGATTTGGTGACAACTTACGTGTCATTAATGATTTTGCTATCCAGAGTAGAAGACAGAAAACCAGTCTTAGGTCTCTTCAACGCTGCGCATGAAATGGTCCATAATCAGAGTGATTCTAGTTTTCCTCGACTCGGACAACTTATTATGGACTATGATGTTCCTTTAAAAAAGTTGTCAGAAGAATTTATTCCTCACCAGAAGTTGCTTCTAGGCGCTCTCATGTCTCTATGGCAAGTGTTCCCTTCGCGAAATCTTACTGCAGACCACTGGAGGTCTGAACAAAAACTCAGTTTGGTAGGCAACCCGGGGCAAATTCTCAAGGCTGCCGAAACAAATACGATGTCTTGCGAATATCTCTCTCTCGAGTCCATGGAGCGATGGATAATATTCGGGTTCGTGATATGTCACCAGACACTCCAGCAGGAATCAGCTAACAAGATGTGGGTGGGGGCTCTGGACTCGTGCTGGGTTGTCGCTCTCTTCCGCGATGAAGTCATCTACATTCACTCTTACATTCAAGCTTTCTTCGACGGCATCAAAGGGTATGGAAAACGTATATCAGAAGTGAAGGATTGCTACAATCATGCCATATCGAAAGCTGGCTACAAACACAGGGAACGGAGAAAGTTCCTGCGGACCGCCCTGAAAGAACTCGGTCTGATTCTCACTGACCAGCCCGGTCTTTTGGGACCTAAGGCTCTCCTTATATTCATCGGGCTCAGTTATTCTCGAGATGAAGTATTCTGGCTGTTGAGACACAACGACAATCCTCCGCCGCAAAAAGCCAAGGGGAAGTCTGCGGAGGACTTAGTCGACAGGCAGTTGCCTGAATTACTGTTCCATATGGAGGAGCTGCGAGCTCTTGTTCGCAAATACAGCCAAGTTATGCAGAGGTATTACATCCAATACCTCGCCGGCTACGACGCTATCGCTTTGAACATTCTTATTCAAAATCTCCAAGTTTGTCCAGAAGATGAAAGCGTTATTTTATCCTCTCTTTGCAATACTGCGGCCAGCCTCAATGTGAAGCAGGTTGAAGCTAATGAAATATTTGATTTTAGAGCTTTCAGATTAGATTGGTTCAGATTGCAAGCATATACGTCGGTAGGAAAAACTCCCATGTCTCTATTGGATAATCGTGAAATGGCACAGCTAATTGATAAAATGGTATATCACACGAAAATGGTAGATAATCTGGATGAAATAATGGTGGAAACATCTGATCTCTCAATTTTCTGTTTTTATAGCAAGATATTTGAGGATCAATTTCACATGTGCTTGGAATTTCCCGCCCAAAATAGATACATAATAGCTTTTCCATTAATATGCAGTCATTTTCAGAATTGTACCCACGAATTATGTCCTGAGGAAAGACACCATATCCGCGAACGCAGTCTGTCAGTTGTCAACATGTTTTTAGAAGAGATGGCCAAAGAAGCCAAAAATATAATCACAACTATTTGTGATGAGCAATGCACTTTGAGCGACAAATTGCTTCCCAAACATTGCGCACAAACTATTGCCCAACTTGTCAATAGAAAGAAAAAGGATAAGAACAAGAAAAATGCTATTGAAGTGATGAAACCGGGTTCGGAAAGTTATAGAAAAACTCGCGAAGAATTAACAACTATGGATAAACTTCATATGGCCTTAACTGAGCTGTGTTTCGCCATTAATTACTGCACAACAGTGAATGTGTGGGAGTACACCTTCGCTCCCAGAGAATACTTACACCAACATTTGGAGTCTCGATTTTCCAAAGCTCTCGTTGGTATGGTCATGTTTAATTTGGACACCAGTGAAATAGCAAAACCCACCGAATTATTGGTTAGTGTTAGGACTTACATGAATGTTCTACAAACTGTAGAAAATTATGTACACATAGATATAACGAGAGTTTTCAACAATGCATTACTCCAACAAACCCAAAATGTCGATAGCCACGGTGAAAAGACAATCGCTTCGTTATATACTCAGTGGTACTCTGAAATATTACTCAGGCGAGTTAGTGCGGGGAACATTTGTTTTTCTATGAATCAAAAAGCTTTCGTCAGTCTGACCGCAGAAGGCACTATTCCGTTCAACGCTGAAGAGTTTTCTGACCTTAACGAACTGAGAGCATTAGCTGAATTAATTGGTCCGTATGGAATGAAATTACTAAACGAAACATTAATGTGGCATATATCGAGTCAGGTACAAGAATTAAAAAAGCTCGTAGATGGAAATAAAGAAGTTTTACAAATGCTTAGAACTAACTTTGACAAACCAGAAATAATGAAAGAACAATTTAAGAGACTCCAATTTGTAGATAATGTTTTGCAAAGAATGACTATCGTCGGAGTAATTTTGAGTTTCCGACAAGTAGCTCAAGAAGCTTTGCTGGATGTATTGGAGCAAAGGATTCCGTTCCTAATAAGTTCTATAAAAGATTTCCAGCACCACCTCCCCAGTGGAGACCCCATGAGAGTAATATCCGAAATGTCCTCGGCCGCCGGCCTCCCGTGTAAGGTGGACCCTACTCTGGCGTCTGCTCTGAGGCAGCACAAGGCCGCATCCGACGAAGAGGAACACCTGCTAGTGTGTCTTTTGATGGTCTTTGTTGCAGTTTCTATTCCTAAGCTCGCCAGAAATGAGACCTCCTTTTACAAGGCATCCCTCGAAGGTCACGCCAATAATATCCACTGCATGGCTTTGGCTATTAATAATATTTTCGGGGCACTATTTACCATTTGCGGGCAAGGGGATATTGAAGATAGAATGAAAGAGTTTTTAGCTTTAACATCTTCATCTTTACTGAGACTTGGCCAAGAAGCTGACAAGGAAGCTATTAAAAATCGAGAATCTGTTTATTTGCTTTTGGATTTAATAGTTCAAGAGTCCCCTTTCCTAACCATGGACTTGTTAGAGTCATGTTTTCCATATGCACTGATTAGAAATGCTTATCACGCTGTTTACAAACAGGAACAAGCTATGACTCACACTTAAACTGTACATTCTGTAAATATTCTTATCGGTCACTTTTTTCTGTTGCTTTAATGTTGGTCTTATTTTTTTATTTTTATAGATATACTTATATTATATATGTACCAACAAAATTTTAACTATATTATCAAATATCTTCCCACTACCTATTACTGTAATAATTACATTCCTGTTTTCTTTGACATGTTATTAATTTTATATGAATTATTCCTTACCTACGTACAACAAATGAACTGTAGTAACGCATCCATTACAACATTTGCATTTCTAAAACTATTAAATTAAATAAAGTATATTAGAAATATATAAAAATATGTTGTATTTCACAAACCAGAGGCTATTAATACATATATAAAGATTATTTTGTGATTTAATAAATTTTTTAAAGATGTCACTAAAAAAAAAGAGATTACACGCCAATTTAATGAATGCCTTTTTAAAACCATGATAATCAAATCAGCATTTATATTTTAAGTAATAGTGCTACTGTTTTAGAAACTCCAAGTATTATATTGTAATATGCTTAGTTTTGATAAATCATTAATCTAAGGCTAGTATAGTAGATCTACTATGATAAATATATATTACACTGGTAATTAAGTTAATATTTTTTGTGCTTTTATGTGTGGTGTAAGAATGAATGCAATTGGTTGGAAAAAATAAAGTATTGTTGCTTTGAAAATTATTTGTAGGAAAACACTAGTATACTAGATAGATACTACACTTGCCTATGAGCATGTATATTATAATTATTATACAATTAGAGTTTTTTGATACCTTGTATAAGTTTGCCTGATTTATATAATCTACCTACACATTATATGTATGAGGGGACCCAAAAGATGCCAAAGTAATATTCAAACAATATTTTTTCAATTATTTTACAAAAGACCTTTAATTGCCTTCAAAGTACTATCCGTTGAAGCTAATGCACTTGTCCAATTTTCTATTCCATTGTTGGAAATATTTTTTTAATTCATCTTCCATGATGCTTGACAGTGCCTCCGTCTTTTTTTCTTCACCTCAGCAACACCGGCAAAACGCTTTCTTTTCATGTCTGTTTTCATTCATCTGGTAAGAGGGGTGACCTTTGACAACAGATTTCCCAAGCAGGAAGCAAAACTTTGCGCTTTTCGAGATAATCACAGCTGTCTCAAAAAAAAAAAATCACACCGGCCTAGTGAAACTTTCTCCAGCCACAACATTTGGTATGCTGGCTGGGAAAAGATAGCTCTTCATGATCCTTGCGGCAGAACTTAATACTACAAAAACTCCGCCCACCACAACATTAGATCTGTTTGTTTTGGTACCCAAGGGGGTACCAAAACAAACAGATCTAATATCGATCTAATAGGGGTACAAGGGTATATCAAATTTATAGTAAAATATCACATTTTTACATTAACAATTATTTGGCTTGTGCTTTTTATAAAATTGAATGGTCTGGTGGCTGCTTGGTACCGATTTTAAGAGTTTTTTTTTAAAATGATAAAACGACAGTTTCAGTTCAATTTAATGTAATACCATTTATTTTATATTGATAAAAATAATATAACAATAAACTTTTTTTTTTAATGATGAACTTATAGTTTTATCTAAAGCATAGTTATATTTTTAAAGATTTGATACGTAATTTGTTTATTTTGCATACCTATCTAGAAAATTATATCTCATGGACCACCTTATTTATGATATTTTGAATTTACGAAATTTTGCATTCTGCTGTCTCGATTTTTTTCTTTCAAGATTTACAACAAATATCAGAATTATAATGATACAGAAAAACCAAACAACTTTGAACATTATTTATTTTTCTTTAGTAACTATATAAATTTGTAAGCAATATTAATTAAAAAACAACTTGTTCAAATTGATAAGATGGATTTGAAGATCTCTTTGCCACTGTGTCAGTTGTTTATTATCACAAGACTTTATTATTAAATGTAATAAATACAAGAAAAAAACTTTATTTCACGAGTGTTTTATTGAAGAGTAAATATAATATTTAACATAAATGAATGTGTGGTAGAGATAAATTGTGGGTGGATATTACTGTATGTATAAAGAGAAGATGGTCATGCTACACAGAAATATGCCATCGTCGTGTATGAAGAAAAAATGCTTAAATTGCATTGCGACTGGAAAACAGAACAGATATATTGTTTTATTTGTAAAAACAATCAAGTTTTTGTTTTTAAGGAATAACCAGCTAAGCCTATACTTTGAGAGGCTTGTCAGCAGGTGGGAAATAAGATATGAAAGGAAGTTAATAAGGATAATATTTGTGTAATTATTTTCACAATCCAAATAATAATTTAATTTAAGGGAATCTATGAATATGTTCTCAAAGTCATTGAAAATTTGTCATAATACATTTAAAGGTATTGAATAATATTCTAGTAGTCTTTTAAAAAAAAAAAAATTATAGGTAACTATTTTCAAGATAATATTGAAAAAAATATATTCTCATAGCTCATTAAAAAAATCAATTTAGAGGTAAATATTAATACAAGTATAGAGAGATAATTATTATTGCATTTAAATATTAAATTTTAATTTAGCCTTTGTACTATAAGGCTCAAATTCCTGTGCGTGAGTATAAGGGACAGACGCAATCAATCCATTCTTGAGTACTAACCCTCCCTCCCCGGTGATGTGTAGCTAGTAAAATAATTCATAGGTAACTATTTTCAAGATAATATTGAAAAAAATATATTCTCATAGCTCATTAAAAAAATCAATTTAGAGGTAAATATTAATACAAGTATAGAGAGATAATTATTATTGCATTTAAATATTAAATTTTAATTTAGCCTTTGTACCATAAGGCTCAAATTCCTGTGCGTGAGTATAAGGGACAGACGCAACCAATCTATTCTTGAGTACTAACCCTCCCTCCCCGGTGATGTGTAGCTAGTACAAAGCTAGCTAGCTTGTGTCTAATAACTATAATATCTTTATAAATATTGGGTTTAGATTTTCAGTATTCCTCCATTACACATTTACGTATCGACTGAAATATTTTTTTAATAAATAATAAGTACTTATTAGGCACAAAAAAAGCGTTTTATCGGAAATCGGGGATAAATTACAAATATCATTAAAAGTATAATCATAGTATACCAATAACACCTGGCGTTACATGTCCAGTCACGTAGTCCAGTACTGGCTACTTAGTAGCTCTCGGGAAGTTGGCGCGGGTGCATGTTTCGCCAGAGTCCTTAGCGATACCCAATGGTTTTTTCATGTTTTCAGCAGTTAGATTTGAAATATCATCTTTAAATTAAATTATGGATAATTAATGCCATTTCCTATAAATATTCCATTTTTCCCTTTTTTAAATCTCTTATTTTTTTAATGTGTAGTGACTACACAGTACCATAACGCGCGGGTATTTTTAGAACAGTTAGGGAAAGGTTAATACTTATAGATAGATACATAATGAAATAATAATTAAAAAACATTTTCATTTAAATGTAAAATTTATTTTGATTTTTTACACTTGAAATCACATTGATTTTTTCTCAACATTCATTTTGTTATAATTAAAATATTCACATAAGTTTTAATTTATTTTATTACAAATAAAATTATTTAGTGTGGTAATGGGAACAAGGATTTTTCAAGGATGGAAGTTATCTTTTGTAGTCCATACAACACCTATTGGTCGAATTTACGTAAAAATATTACCAAAGATACCACACATCACAGTTTTACTATTCGCCCAATAAAAGCCTTTCCTCTCGGTCTAAAGACATGCGCTTCCATTTAGAGATGAATTATTACTATCAAACATCTAATCACAAGTGGATCTTAAGTACCTGGAAAGGAAAAAGGACTTTTTTGATCCTTAAAGCAAATATATATTTTAAATACTAGACGCATTATATTACAAAAAACCTTTTAATGACAAAAATACTGAAAATGAAGAAAAACTCGATCCTTTCCATGAACTTATAAAACTCACCAAATATTTTTACTGATTTTTTTTAAGCCAATAAATATGTATGTTATTTCTGACAGCAGTTATATTTCATTCATCTAATTACATCTTTAAGGTAAATTATGTACATGTTGAATAAGCATAAATTATTCCAAAGTACACATCATCATGAAAAATATTATTGTCAGAAGCATTCAAGAATTTGGCCTCGATGGTAATATTTTCTCTGGTTGTTCCTTTTTTTTATACATAATAAAGTATCTAAGATATACTATGATACATATTGTGTGATATAAAAACATTAATTCTGTATGTACACAAGTTTGTTTACATTCAGCGATCACGGAATCAATGAGTTGGAAATGTTGAACGAAAGACCAGTCAATAAATATGAGAAGAATTATCTCCATGATAACACAGCATATAACAGTGTTAAAATATATTTATTTCTAAGTATTTATTAAAACCTCCATACTCCGAATCATAACCTAAAAGGATACAATCCTTTAGCATATTGTAAATGAGACTTCTCAAATTTATGTTTCATTTTATACAATCCAGTACACTTTATTAATATTATTAAAATATACATAAGTAAAATACTTGTTTATAAACAACTTCCTCATATTAATGTTTACCCTATTTTATAATTTGGTATGAGATACATTTATAAGAAATATATACTGTTACAAATGATATTTTTCCAATAACTCTTAGCCGTTATTTTCCTCTCATATCACTTTGAGTAGAGATTGCGTCATTGTCTCTTAAAAATAAATGGCAAATTTATATTTATTGTAACATTCAGTAAGAACTGAATGCTCTTTGCACTGTTCCTTATACCGCATCTTGTCGGATGAGGTCCACATTTCAAATTAGTAATCGGCCAAACTCGCACACTTCACTTCCCGTCTACGATCCTCCGATTTACACTCCTTATTACAACAATCTGCTAAGCACTGTTTGCTTTATTATGCTTTATATTTACCCTTTGAAGAGTTGAATTCTCGAGTGACCTGAAATTCAGCCTGTTTTCGGAACAATTAAATACAGTTTAGTAAAATTAGCTTACAAAATAATACATATAAAAATACTCGATAAAACATAAAATATCAATGTATTTTCATCTTAAAGGAACAGGTAAACAATGAATTTTTAACTAATCAAATTTGGAACCATTATTATACATCTTTGTATACACTAGATGCAGCACTAAGCACCCGTCTTGTGTTCCATTCAACTTAAGTTCCGGCACTTAACTTGTAGTCAGTAAATGTGAAGGAGCGAAAAAGGCCCGACACACCTTTGAATTCACAGTAAACTGGCATCGACAGATAGTCTTTTTTACTTTGCTAAGGGTTTTGCACGGCAATCTTGACGCGACAATGCTCATTTTTCAGAACTAAACTATGAAGGAAGCATCATCTCTACTTATTTTTACCTCAGCGTTTGGATCACATTTTATCATTTGCCAAATTTATGTCACAAAGAATGTCGCTGGATGAAATACAAAGTTTTTTAAAGATAATGACACTACAATGGGAGCACCTATTTTACTACTAGGTGCTCCCATTGTAGTGTCATGTCGAGTACTTTGTTTTAACTATTTGGTTGTAAGCTTAAACATAAAAAAGTGATACCAAATTTGATTAATCAAGAAAATACTATCAGAATAGAATAAAAGCACTCGGTTACTGATCAGTAAAATAAATCACATAAATCAAATTCCACAGCAGTCTTTATAGTGGACAAAATTAGTTCTTCCGAACTAAAAACTAACCTACATAATTACAATTATAAAAAAAGCAAAAATTGAAGTAGATATAAAAATATTAAGCTTAAAGAGACGTTTAAATGTTTTATTGATGATTATTTAGTCTATTTTAGAAAGAAAGTACGGTGATATTTCATTATTATAAATTAAATAAGAAATAATTTGATTTAATAAAATGCAGTAGCATATTTATTATATCAGAAAAACAGTAATGACGATAAATCCTCACTTACTTTATGAGACATTTTGTAAATAAAATGTTTTAAAATATTTTTGGATAAGTTCTTATTATGTCAAATAATGTTAAGAATTCCATATTGTCCTTTTTCGTTACTCAAATAGTAAAATAAAAATTCATAGCCACCTCAGAAATAAAATATATAAAATTAAGATACATTACTAGTATATTAGAAGTAAACAGTCTTATTGTAAACTGTTGAATTTGAAAGGAATGACATTGAGCAAAACCAATCTTCTATTCATTTATTCACCTGTTAAAGTATAGAAAAACAAGATATAGATAAATCATGTGTTTTATAACAACATTCTAGGTACAAAAATAAATTACCTTTAGAAAAATTTTAATGGTTGTAAGATGATATTTTAATTATACAATATTTAAACACGAATTATACAATTATGAAACTAATATTGGTAATGACTTTTTATGAAATAAAAACTAAACAATCTTAAATAAGTAGAAATAAATTTAGGGCATTCACTATAGTTATATTATATATTAAAATAATTTACAAATATAGTTTAATCATGCACTTTTATTCCAAAATTATAAGATCGAAATTTCACTTAAACATACTTGTTGCTGAGACAAATCTTATCGGGTATAACAATTAATATATCGTCGTAACAAGGAAGTTCCAGTATTATATACTATTGAATGACAGTTTCTGATTTTGATTTAGAGGATTGCGCGGAGGCATCGTTAGATTCACCGTTTAAAACAACTTTGGCAGAATTATTATCGTAAGATTTTTTGACACTAAGAGAATCGGGTGATTGGAGCGTAATATTTGTCTGAGACGCAACAGTTTTCACAACCAAAACTTTAACTCGAGAATTAGATGGGTCTTCTTCGCACGGTTCTTCCGGGATACTTTCTTGAGCGAGTAGTTCCATTTCACTTTTGACTTCACTGCACGATGTGGAATTTGTGGACTGTTCCACTTTTGAACTTTTCACTTCGTCATCCCGATGGTCTTTGTTGATTTGAACATCCGTAGATATTTGAGACGCAGTAGGTTTAGTAAAATCTTCATTTCTTAATTGATAAACTACATTATCCGCTCGATAGATCATGGTAGGTTTTAGCATGAGTCCGTGGGTGTCCGTATCGAAAGGTCGCACAGGCTGGTAGCCGACGATAATCTTCGGGAACTGCCAGTTAGTGGAGTCTTCAGCTAAATGGTAGAGCATCTCATCCCTGGAGTGTTGTGTTTGCGGTTCAGGCTGGTTAGCGTAGAAGGGAGCGCTTTGAATGCGACGCTCAGCACCTACGTTGCGGGAAGAATTCATCCTGAGGAAGGCATTCTGGTTTTGCTGATTCTCTCGGGAGTAGAACCTGTCGCTGGGGTACTCGTCGCTGTGGTTGTGGTAAGGGTTTGGGTACTGTCAGACATGCTTTGTCGGGCGGAGCTCGTACGCTGGACCCGAGTATGCTCCGGCGTACAATTCTCCCCGACCACTGGCACTAGCTCCAGCATGGGCTGGTGCAGACGCTGTAAAAAAATATTAATGAATCTTGACGCAATATAAATTATCTATAATAATACAAACGACATGTCGGTAGTCAGATGGCAGAAGGGACCATCTGTAACTTGAAAAAATGCTCAGGAGAGCTGAAATAAAACTCAATTTTAAGCCTTTAATCCAAAAACTAAAATATGTTAGTGTTACTTTTCAATAATAAATGATCATTCTAAAGGTTGTTTTTTTTTTATCTATGCGTATTTACTTAAATATTTACTAAAACTTTTGAAAAATAAAAAACAGAAAAAATTACAGATGGTCCCTTCTGCCATCTGACTACTGATATGCTATTGAGGATGGAACTTAATTATTTTCACAATGTAAATAATATGTAATTAAATTGAAGGGAATCTATATACATGTTCTCCGAGTCAATTAAATTTTGTCATAATACTTTTAAAGATATTGAAGAATATTCTAACAGCTTTTAAATAATAAAAATTTAGAGGTACATGTTTTTATGATAATATTGCGTCTGATATCTGACCCTTAAACACTTGAAATACTAAAATGTATATAATATGGTATAAATACCAAGGTAGGTAAAAATATTTGACTAGTCATTGTTTAAACCTTTGGGTTGCTGGTAGTGCCCCCTCTGGGGCTGGCGGGGGGGATTTTGGGGGCGGCGCCCCCCGGCCGGGACCGCAGCCCCCGGGGGCGGGATGGAGCGTGCGCCCCCGCCCCCGCCGCCGCGTCCCCCCGCCGCCGCCCCCGGCGAGTGGTGGGAGCGCCGCATGCGCCGGAGCGTGTTCATCGGGTGGCGAAGGGTCTCGGATATCCGTCTGCAAGTCAGAATTGAAAATAATAAAAAAACGTTACGATAAAAAAACATGGCAGAGCTTGAATATGTAATAAAATTGACAGTCATAAGATTGATTTCGCATGTGGCATAAGGGTTCCTAAAAGTTTTACAAAATGACTGACA